>NW_027522683.1:61935-86875 GCF_052094955.1 Ictidomys tridecemlineatus
AGGTTGGAGACTGAGGTGCAGAAGGATCGTTGCAGAGAGCATAGGTTCGAGACTGGGGTGCAGAAGGATCATTACAGAGAGCAGAGTTTGGAGACTGGGTTGCCGAAGGACTGTTGCAGAAAGCAGAGGTTGGAGACTGAGGTGCAGAAGGACTCATAGAGAAAGCAGATGTTAGAGACTGGGGTGCAGAAGGACCGTTACAGAGAGCAGAGGTTAAAGACTGGGGTGCAGAAGGACTGTTACAGAGAGCAGACGTTAGAGACTGGGTTTCAGAAGGATCTTACAGAGAAAAGAGTGTGGAGACTGAGGTGCAGAAGAACTTTTACAGAGAGCGGAGGTTCGAGACTGAGGTGCAGAAGGATCGTTACAAAGAGCAGAGGTTGGAGACTGGGGTGCAGATGGACTTTTACAGAGAACACAGGTTTGATACTGGGGAGCAGAGGAAATGTTGCAGAGAGCAGATCTTGTAGACTGGGGTGGAGAAAGACTGCTGCTGAAAGCAGAAGTTAGAGACTGAGGTGCATAAGGACTGTTACAGAGAGCAGAGGTTGGAGACTCGGGTGCAGAAAAATCGTTACAGACAGCAGAGTTTTCAGTCTGAGGTACAGAAGATCTATTGCAGAGAGCAGATGTTCTAGACTGGCTTGCACACGGACTGTTGCAGGGAGCAGAGGTTGGAGACTGTGGTGCAGAATGATCGTAGCAGAGAGCAGACATTAGAGACCGGGGTGCAGATGGACTTATACAGAGAGTAGAGGTTGGAGACTGGAGTGCAGAAGGATCTTACAGAGAGCAGAGAATGGAGACTTAGGTGCAGAAGCACTGTAACGGAGAGTAGAGGTTGCAGACTGAGGCGCAGAAGGACCTTTGCAGAGAGCAAAGTTTTGAGACTGGGGTGCAGATGGATTATTGCAGAGAGTAGAGTTTTCAGACTGAGATACAGAAGAACTGTTGCAGGAAGCAGATTTTGGAGACTGGGGTCACAAGGACTGTTGCAGCTAGCAGAGGTTTCAGACTGGGGTGAAGAAGGATCATTGCAGAGATCAAAGGTTGAGACTGAGGTGCAGAAGGATTGTTACAGAGAGCAGAGGTTTCAGACTAGGGTGCAGAAGGATCGTTGCAGAGAGCAAAGGTTGAGACTGAGGTACAGAAGTATCATTGCAAAGAGCAGAGGTTCGAGACTTGGGTGCAGAAGGACTTTTTCAGAGAGCACAGGTTGAGACTGGGGTGCAGAAGGAATATTGCAAAGAGCAGAAGTTGGAGATTTGTTTGAGAAAAACTGTTGCACAAAACAGAGGTTGGAGACTGAGGTGCAGAAGGACTGTTGCAGAGAACAGAGGTTAAAGACTGGGGTGCAGAAGGACTGTTACAGAGAGGAGACTTTGGAGAGTGGGTTTCAGAAGTATCTTACAGAGGAAAGAGTTTGGAGGCTGAGGTGCAGAAGGACTGTTACAGAGAGCGGAGGTTTGAGACTGTTGTGCAGAAGTATCCTTACACAATGCAGAGGTTTGAGACTGGGGTGCAGAAGAACTGTTGCTTAAAGCAGAGCTTGGAGACTGAGGTGCTGTAGGACTGTTACAGAGAGCAGAGTTTGGAGACTGTGGTGCAGAAGGATTATTGCAGAGAGCAGAGTTTTCAGACTGAGGTACAGAAGAAATGTTGCAGAGAGGAGATGTTGTAGACTGGGTTGCACAAGGAATGTTGCATCGAACAGCATTTGGAGACTGGGGTGCAGAAGGATCGTTGCAGAGAGCAGACGTTGGAGTCTGGCGTGCAGATGGACTGATAAAGAGAGCAGAGGTTAAAGACTGGGGTGCAGAAGGCCTGTTACAGAGAGCAGAGTTTGGAGACTGGGGGGATTAAGGACTATTACAGAGAGAAGAGTTTGGAGACTGGGTTGCAGAAGGATCTTACAGAGAGCAGAGTTTGGAGACTGAGGTGCAGAAGCACTGTTACAGAGAGTAGAGGTTGGAGACTGAGGTGCAGAAGGACCCCTGCAGAGAGCACATGTTGAAGACTGAGGTGCAGAAGGACTGTTATAGAGAGCAGAATTTGGAGTCTGGGGTACAGAAAGACCGTTACAAAGAGCAGAGGTTTGATTCTGCAGTACAGGAGGACTGCTACAGAGAGCAGAGGTTGGAGCCTGGGGTTCAGAAGGACTGTGAAAGAGAGCAGATATTGTTAACTAGGGTATCGAAGGACTGTTGCAGAGAGCAGAGTTTGGAGACTGGGGTGCAGAAGAACTGTTGTGGAGAGCAGAGTTTGGAGACTAGGGTGCAGAAGGACTGTTACAGAGAGCAGAGGTTTGAGACAGCGGTGCAGAAGGGTCATACAGAGAGCAGATTTTTGAGACTGAGGTTCAGAAAAACTGTTGTAGGGATCAGAGGTTGGAGACTGGGGTGCAGTAGGATCATTGCAGAGAGCAGAGTTTAAATAGTAGGGTGCAAAAGGATCGTTGCAGAGAGCAGAATTTTGAGACTGGGGTGCAAAAGACCTGCTACAGAGAGCAGATTTGTAGACTGGCGTGCAGAAGGCTTATTAGAGAGAGGAGAGGTTGGAGACTGGGGTAAAGAAGGACTGTTACAGATAGCGGAGCTTTAACTGGGTTGCTGAAGAATCTTACAGAGAACCGAGGTTGGAGACTAAGGTGCAGGTGAACTGTTACAGAGAGCAGTGGTTGGAGCCTGGGGTGCACAAGAATCATGTACAGCAAAGGTTTCAGACTGAGGTGCAGAAGTACTGTTACAGAGATCCAAGGTAGGAGATTGAGGTGTAGAAGGACTGTTACGGAGAGCAGAGTTTTGAGACTAAGGTGCAGAAGGATTGTTACAGAAAGTAGAGGTTGGAAATTGGGGTGCAGAAGGACTGATACAGAGAGCAGAGTTTGGAGACTACAGTATAGAAGGACTGTTACAGAGAGCAGAGGTTAAAGACTTGGGTGCAGAAGGACTGTTAAAGAAAGCACAGGTTGGAGACTGAGATGCAGAAGGATAGACACAGAGAGCAGATATTAGATACTGGGGTTCAGAAGGACTGACACAGAAAGCAGAGGTTGGAGACTGGGGTGCAGAAAGACCATTACAGAGAGCAGAGTTTGGTGGCTGCGGTACAGATGGATTGTTAAAGAGAGCAGATACTGGAGACTGGGGAGCAGAAGGACTGTTGCAGAGGATAGAGTTTGGATACAGGGGTGTGGCAGGACCTTTGCAGAAAGCAGAGGTTGGCGACTGGGGTGGAGAAGGAATGTTAGAGAGCAGAGTTTGGAAACTGGAGTGCAGATAGATCTTACAGAGAACACAGGTGGAGACTGTGGTGCAGAAGGACTGTTGGAGAGAGCAGACGTTGGAGACTGGGGTCCAGAAAGATCCTTGCAGAGAACAGAGTTTGCAGACTGGGGTGCAGAAGGCTGGTGCAGATCGCAGAGTTTAGAGACTGAGGTGCAGAAGGACTGTTACAGAGAGCAGATGTTGGAGACTGGGGTGCAGAAGAACTGTTGCAGAAAGAAGAAGTTGGTGACTGAGCTGCAGAAGAACTGTTACAGGGAGCAGAGGTAAGAGACTGGGGTTTAGATGGAATTTACAGAGAGAAGAGGTTGGAGATTGAGGTGCAGAAGGATTGTAACAGACACCTGAGGTAGGAGACTAGGTGCAGGAGGTTCGTTGCAGACAGCAGAGTTTTCAGACTGTAATGCAGAAGGACTTTTTCAGAGACCAGATGTTGGAGACTGGGGTATAAAAGGACTGTTGCAGAGAGCAGAGTTTGGAGACTGAGGTGCAGAAGGACTGTTACAGGAAGCAGAGGTTGGAAATTGGTTTGCAGATGTACCATTAAAGAGAGCAGAGTTTGGAGACTGCGGTTTAGGACTGTTACCAAGAGCAGAGGTTGGAGACTGGGATGCAGAATGACTCTTACAGAGAGCACAAGTTTGAGACTGAAGTGCAGAAGCAGGGACACAGAGAACAGAGGTTGGATACTGGGGTTCAGACAGGCTGATACCTAAAGCAGAGTTTGGAGACTGGGGTGTAGAAGAACCAAAACTAAGAGCAGAGGTTGGACACTGCGGTACAGAAGGACTGTTACAGAGAGCAGATCTCGGAGACT
Organism: Ictidomys tridecemlineatus; assembly: GCF_052094955.1. Classification (NCBI taxonomy): domain Eukaryota; kingdom Metazoa; phylum Chordata; class Mammalia; order Rodentia; family Sciuridae; genus Ictidomys; species Ictidomys tridecemlineatus. The sequence goes on from NW_027522683.1 coordinate 66,037, forward strand.
GGGGAGCAGAAAGACTGTTGCAGCGAGAAGAGGTTGGAGAATGAGGTGCAGAAGAACTGTTACAGGGAGCAGAGTTTGGAGACTGGGGTGCAGAAGGACTGTTACAGAGAGCAGAATTTGGAGACTGGTTTACTGAAGTTTCTTACAGAGAGCAGATGTTCGAGAATGACTTGCAGAAGGACTGTTACAGAAAGCAGAGATTGGTAATTGGTGTGCAGAAGGACTGGTACAGAGAGCAGAGGTTTGAGACTTGGGTGCAGAAGGACTGTTACAGAAAACACAGGTTGGAGACTGAGTTGCAGAATAATAGTTACAAAGAGCAGAGTTGGAGACTGGGTTCAGAAAGACGTATTCAAAAAAGCTGAGGTTGGAGACTGGGTTGTAGAAGGACCGTTACAGAGAGCAGAGGTTGGAAACTGTGGTACATAATGTCTGTTACAGAGAGCAGATCTCGGAGACAGGGGAGCAGAAGGACTGTTGCAGAGGACAGAGGCTGGAGACTGGGGTGAAGAAGAAATGTTACGGAGAGCAGAGTTTGGAAACTGGAGTGCAGAATGATCTTACAGAGAGCAGAGTTTGGGGACTGTGGTGCACAAGGACTGTTGCATAGAGCAGACTTTGGAGACTGAGGTCCAGAAGGTTCGTTGCAGAGAGCAGAGTTTGTAGACTGGGTTGCAGAAGGACTGTTACAAAGAGCAGAGATTGGAGACTTGGGTGCAGAAGGACCATTACATAGAGCAGATTTTAGAGAGTGCACTACAGGAGGACTGTTACAGAGAGCAGAGGATGGAGACTGGGTTTGAGAAGAACTGTTGCAGGGAGCCAAGGAAAGAGACTGTGGTGCAGAAGAATCGTTGTGGAGAGCCGAGTATTGAGACTGGTGTGCAGAAGGACTGTTACAGAGAACAGAGTTAGGAGAAGGGGTGCAGAAGGACTGTTGCACGAAGAAGAGGTTTGAGACTTTGGTGCAGAAGGACTGTTGCAGACAGCAGAGTTTGGAGACTGAGGTGCAGAAGGACTGTTACAGAGAGCAGAGGTTGGAGACTGGGGTGCAGATGGACTGATACAGAAAGCAGAGGTTAGAGACTAGGGTGCAGAAGGACCATTACAGAGAGCAGATTTTAGAGACTACACTACAGGAGGACTGTTACAGAGAGCAGAGGTTGGAGACTGGAGTGGAGAAGGACTGTTTCAGAGTGCAGAGTTTGGAGAATGGGGTGCACAAGGATCATTTCAGAGCAGAGTTTTTAGACTGTGGTGCAGAACGACTGTTGCAGAGAGCAGATGTTGGAGACTGGGGTGCAGAAGGACTTTTTCAGAGAGCAGGTGTTTAAAACTGGGGTCTAGAAGGATTTTTACAGAGAGCAGAGTTTGGATACTGGGGTCCAGAAGGACCATTGCAGAGATCAGAGTTTGGAAACTGAGGTGAAGAAGGATCATTGCAGAGAGCAGAGTTTTCATACTGAGTTGCAGAAGGACTGTTGCAGAGAGCAGATTTTGGCGACTGGGATGAAGAAGGTTCGTTCCAGAGAGCAGAGGTTGGAGACTTAGGTACAGAAGGACTGTTGCAGATACCAGAGGTTGGAGACTGGGGTGTAGAAGGATCGTGTGGAGACCAAAAGTGTCAGACTGAGGTGCAGAAAGACCGTTACAGAGAGTAGAGCTTGGAGACTGAGGTGTAGAAGGATTGTTACAGAGAGCATAGTTTGGAGACTTAGGTGCAGAAGCACTGTTATAGAAAGCAGAGTTTGGAAATTGGGGTGCAGAAGGACAGTTACAGAGACCAGAGTTTGGAGACTTCGGTATAGAAAAACTATTACTGAGAGCAGAGCTTGGAGACTCGGGTGCAGAATGAATGTTACAGAGAGCACAGGTTGGAGTCTGAGGTGCAGAAGGATAGATACAAAGAGCAGAGGTTTTACACTGGGGTTCAGAAGGACTGATACAGAAAGTTGACTTTGGAGACTTGGGTTAAGAAGGACAAGTTATGGAGAGCAGAGGTTGGAGACTGCGGTACTGAAAAACTGTTACAGAGAGCAGATGTTAAATACTGGTTAGCAGAAGGACTGTTGCAGAGGACAGAGGTTGGAGACTAGGGTGCTACGGGACACTTGCAGAAAGCAGAGGTTAAAGACTGGGGTGGAAAGGTATGTTACAGAGACCAGAGTTTGGAAACTGGGGTGCAGAAGGATCTTACAGAGAGCAGACGTTGGAGACTGTGGTGCAGAAGTACTGTTGCAGAGAGCAGAGATGGAGACTGGGGTGCAGAAGGACTGTTATGGAGAGTAGAGGTTGGAGACTGGAGTGCATAAGGACTGTTGCAGAGAGCAGAGATTGGAGACTGCAGTACAGAAGGACTGTTGAGAGGTGAGATGAAGTACAGAAAGACTGTTGAGAGGTGAGATGAAGAAGGACTGTTACAGAAAGCAGAGTTTGTAGACTTGGGTTCAGAAGGATCTTTGCAAAGAGCAGAGTTTTTAGACTGAGGTGAAGAAAGACTGTTTCAGAGAGCAGATATTGGAGACTGGGGTGCAGAAAGACTTTTGCAGAGAGCTGAGGTTGGAGACTGGGATGTAAAAGGATTGTTGCAGAGAACAGAGGTTGGAGGCTGGGGTGCAAAACGATTGTTACAGAGAGGAGAAGTTCTAGAATGGGGTGCAGAAGGACGATTGCAGAGAGCAGAGTTTGGGGACTGAGGTGCAGAAAAATTGTTACAGAGAACAGAAGGTGGAAACTGGAATGCAGAAAGACTGTTGAAGAGATCAGAGGTTGGAGCCTGCGGTGTAGAAGGACTGTTGCTGAGAGCAGAGGTTGGAGACTGGGGTGTAGAAGGACTGTTGGAGAAAGCAGGGGTTGGAGACTTATGTGCAGCAGGACTGTTACAAAGAGCAGATGTTGGAGACTGGCGTGCAGAAGGACTGATACATAGAGCAGAGGTTGGAGACTTTGGTGCAGAAAGGCCATTAAAAAGAGCACAGCTTGGAGACTACACTACAGAAAGACTGTTCCTGAGAGCAGAGGTTGGAGACTGGTGTGGAGAAGGACTGATGCAGAGAGCATATGTTGGAGACTGGGTTGCAGAAGGACTGTTGCAGAGAGCAGAATTTGTATACTGGGGTGCAGAAAGACTTTTGTAGAGCGCAGAGGTTGGAGACTGTGGTGCAGAAGGACTGATACAGAAAGCAGAGATTGGAGACTGGAGTGCAATAGGGTGTTACAGAGACCAGAGGTTGGAGACTGCGGTACAGAAGGTCTGTTACAGAGAGCAGAGTTTGAAGACTGGGGTTCAGAAGTCCTGTTAAAGAGAGCAGAGCTTGGAGACTGTTTTGCAGAAGGACTGTTACAGAGTCCAGAGTTTAAAGACTGTGCTGCAGAAGGATCATAAAGAGCGAGCAGAGTTGGGAGACTGAGGTGCAGAAGGACTGTTACAGAGAGCAGAGGTAGGATACTGGGGTGCAGAAGGTTCGTTGCAGAGAGCAGAGTTTTCAGACTGAGGTGCAGAGAAACTGTTGCAGAGAGCAGATATTGGAGACTGGGGTGCGGAATTTCTGTTGCAGAGAGCAGATGTTTGTAGCTAGGGTGCAGAAGGACTGTTGTAGAGAGCAGAGGTTGGAGACTGGGGTGCAGAAGGACTGTTGTAGAGAGCAGAGGTTGGAGACTGAGGTGCGGAAGTCCTGTTACAGAGAGCAGAGTTTGGAGACTCCGGTGCAGAAGAACTGTTACAGAGAGCAGAGTTTGGATACAGGGGTTCAGAAGGATCTTACAGAGAGCAGAGGTTGAAGACTGAGGTGCAGAAAGACTGTTGAAGAGATCAGAGGTTGGAGATTGGGGTGCAGTAGTATCATTGCAGAGAGCAGAGTTTGGAGAGTGGGGTGCAGAAGGATCGTTGCAGAGAGCAGCGTTTGGAGACTGGGCTGCAGAAGGCCTGCTATAGAGAGCAGAGTTTGGAGACTGGCGTGAAGAAGGCCTGTTACGAAGAAGAGAGTTTGGAGACTGGGTTGCTAAAGGATCTTACAGAGAGCAGAGGTTGGAGACTGAGGTGCCGGTGGACTGTTACAGAGAGTAGTGGTCAGAGACTGGGGAGCAGAAGGATCGTGCAGAGACCAGAAGTGTCAGACTGAGGTGCAGAAAGAGTGTTACAGAGAGTAGAGCTTGGAGACTGAGGTGTAAAAGGACTGTTACAGAGACCAGAGTTTGGAGACTTAGGTGAAGTAGCACTGTTATAGAAAGCAGAGTTTGGAAATTGGGGTGCAGAAGGACAGTTATAGAGACCAGAGTTTGGATACTTCGGTTTAGAAAAACTATTACTGAGAGCAGAGCTTGGAGACTCTGGTGCAGAATGAATGTTACAGAGAGCACAGGTTGGGGTCTGGGGTGCAGAAGGATAGATACAAAGAGAAGAGGTTTTACACTGGGGTTCAGAAGGACTGATACAAAAAGTAGAGTTTGGAGACTTGGGTTAAGAAGGACAAGTTATGGAGAGCAGAGGTTGGAGACTGCGGTACTGAAAAACTGTTACAGAGAGCAGATGTTACAGACTGGTTAGCAGAAGGACTGTTGCAGAGGACAGAGGTTGGAGACTAGGGTGCCACAGGACACTTGCAGAAAGCAGAGGTAAAAGACTAGGGTGGAAAGGTGTGTTACAGAGACCAGAGTTTGGAAACTGGAGTGCAGAAGGATTTTACAGAGAGCAGACGTTGGAGACTGTGGTGCAGAAGTACTGTTGCAGAGAGAAGAGATGGAGACTGGGGTGCAGAAGGACTGTTGTGGAGAGCAGAGGTTGGAGACTAGAGTACATAAGGACTGTTGCAGAGATCAGAGGTTGGAGACTTAAGTGCAAAAGGACTCTTAGAGAGAGCAGAAGTTGGAGACTGGGTGAAGAAGGAGTGAAACAGAAAGCAGAGATTGGAGTCTGGGGTGCAGAAAGACAGTTACAAAGAGCAAATGTTGGAGACTGCAGAACAGAAGGACAGTTGCAGAGAGCAGAGATTGGAGACTGGGGTGCAGAAGGACTCTTAGAGAGAGCAGAAGTTGGAGACTGGCGTGAAGAAGGACTGATACAGAAAGCAGAGATTGGAGTCTTGGGTGAATAAAGACCGTTACAGAGAGCAGAGGTGGAGACTGCAGTATAGAAGGACTGTTGCAGAGAGCAGAGTTTGGAGACTGGGTTGCAGAAGGACTGTTGCAGAAAGCAGAGTTTGGAGACTGAGGTTCAGAAGTCCTGTTTCATAGAGCAGAAGTTGGAGAATGGGGTGCAGAAAGATCGTTGCAAGGAGCAGAGCTTGGAGACAGGGGTGCAGAATGATTTTTCAGAGAGCAGAAGTTGGAGACTGAGGTGCAGAAGGACTGTTTCAGAGATGAGAGTTCGGAGACTGGGGTGCAGTAGGATCATTGCAGAGAGCAGAGTTTAGAGACAGGGGTGCAGAATGATCCTTGCATAGAGCAGAGATTGGAGACTGGCGTGCAGAAAGCCTGTTACAGAGAGGAGAGGTTGAAGACTGGGGTGCAGAAGGACTATTATAGAAAGCAGTGTTTGGAGACTGGGTTGCTAAAGGATCTTGCAGAGAGCAGAGGTTTGAGACTGAGGTGCAGGTGGACTTTTACAGGGAACAGTGGTTGGAGCCTGGGGTGTAGAAGGACTGTTACAGAGAGCAGAGTTTGGAGACTCAGGTGCAGAAGGTATGTTTCAGGAAGCAGAGTTTGGAAATTGGGGTGCAGAAAGACCGTTACAGAGAGCAGAGTTTTGAGACTGCGGTATAGGACTGTTATTGAGAGCAGAGGTTGGAGACTGGGGTGCAGAAGGACTCCTACATAGAGCATAGGTTGGAGACTGAGGTGGATAAGGATAGATACAGAGAACAGATTTTGAAGACTTTGCTTAAGGCAGACTGATACAGAAAGAAGAGGTTGGAGACCTGGGTGTAGAAGGACTGTTACAAAGAGCAGAGGTTGGAGACTGCGGTACAGAAGGACTGTTACAGAGAGCAGATCTCGGAGACTGGGGAGCAGAAGGACTGTTGAAGAGGTCAGAAGTTGGATACTGGGGTGGAGAAGGAATGTTACAGAGAGCAGAGTTTGGAAACTGGGGTGCAGAAGGATCTTACAGAGAGAAGAGTTTGAAGACTGTGGTGCAGAAGGACTATTGCAGAGAGCAGAGGTTGGAGACTGGGGTCAAATGGATCGTTGCAGAGAGCAGAGTTTGGAGACTGGGGTGCAGAAGGACCATGCAGAGAGGAGAGGTTTCAGGCTGAGTTGTAGAAGTACTGTTACAGAGAGCAGAGTTTGGAAATTGGGGTGCAGAAAGAGCGTTACAAAGACCAGAATTTGGAGACTGCGCTATAGAAAAACTGTTACAGAGAGAAGAGGTAGGAGACTGGGGTGTAGAAGGAATGTTACAGAGAGCACAGGTTGGAGACTGAGGTGCTGAAGGATAGATATAGAGAGCAAAGTTTTGATGCTGGTGTGTAGAAGGACGGATACAGAAAGCAAAGTTTGGAGATTTGGTTGCCGAAGGACTGTTACAGAAAGCAGATGTGGAGACTGGGGTTGCAGAAGGACTGTTGCAGAGGACAGAGGTTGGAGACTGGGGTGCGACACTTGCAGAAAGAAGAGATTAAAGACTGGGGTGGAGAAGGAACTTTACAGAGAGCAGAGTTTAGAAACTGGAGTGCAGAAGGATCTTACAGAGAGCAGAGGTTGGAGACTGTTGTGCAGAAGGACTTTCCAGAGAGCAGAGGTTGGAGACTTTGGTCCAGAAGGATCGTTTCAGAAAGCAGAGTTTGGAGACTGGCGTGCAGAAGGACTGTTGCAGAGAGCAGAGGTTTGAGACTGGGGTGCAGAAGGACTGTTGCAGAGAGCAGAGTTTGGAGACTGGAGTGTAGAAGGACTGTTCAAGAGAGCAGAGGTTGGAGACTGGGGTTCAGACGGCCCGTTACAGAGAGCAGAGTTTGGACATGGGGTGTAGAAGGACTGTTGCCGAGAGCACAGGTATGAGATTTTGGTGCAGAAGCACTGTTGCAGAGAGTAGAGCTTCGAGACTGCCTTTAATTAGGACTGTTACAGAGGCAGAGTTTGGAGACTTAGGTGCAGAAGCACTGTTTCGAAGAGCAGAGTTTGTAGACTGAGGTGCAGAAGGACTGTTACAGAGAGCAGAGTTTGGAGATTGGGGTGCAGATGGAATGATACAGAAACCAGAGTTTGGAGACTCTGGAGCAGAAGGACTGTTGCAGAGAGCAGACGTTGGAGAATGGGGTACAAAAGGACTGATACACAGAGCAGAGGTTGGAGAATGGGGTGCAGAAAGACTGTTACAGACAGTAGACTTTGTAGACAGGGTTGCAGAAGGATCTTACAGAGAGCAGAGTTTGGAGACTGTGGTACAGCAGGACTGTTACAGAGAGCTGAGGTTGGAGACTGGGGTGCAGAATGATCGTTGCAGTGAACAGAGTTTTCAGACTGAGGTGCAGAAGGACTTTTGCAGAGAGCAGATATTGGAGACTGGGGTGCAGAAAGACTGTTGCAGAGAGCAGAAGATGGACACTGGGGTGCAGAAGGATCGTTGTAGTGAGCAGAGGTTTGAGACCAGCGTGTAAAAGGACTGTTACAAGAACCGAGGTTGGACAAGGAATGCAGAAGGACTGTTACAGAGGGCACAGTTTACAGACTGGGTTGCAGGAAGATCTTACAGAGAGCAGATGTTTGAGACTGAGGTGCAGAAGCACTGTTACAGAGAATAGAGTTTAGAGACTGAGGTGTAGAAGGACCGTTGTAGAGAGCAGAGTTCGGAAACTGAGGTGCAAAAGGATTGCTAAAGAGAGCAGAGTTAGAAGACTGGGGTGCAGAGGACTGTTGCAGACAGCAGAGGTTGGAGACTGGGGTGCAGAAGAACTGTCGCAGACAGCAGGGGTTGGAAACTGAGGTGCAGAAGGAATGTTACAGAGAGCAGAGTTTTGAAACTGTGGTGCAGAAGAAATGATACAGAAAGGAGAGGTTGGAGACTGGGGTGAAGAAGGACCATTACAGAGATCAGAGTTTGGCGACTGCGGTACAGAAGGACTGTTACAGAGAACAGAGGTTGGAGACTGGGGAGTAGAAGAACTGTTACAGAGTGCAGAGTTTGGAGACTGGGGAGCAGAAGGTTTGTTAGAGAGAGCAGAGGTTGGATTCTGGGGAGCAGAAGGAATGTTACAGAGAAGAGATTTGGAAAATGGGGTGGAAAAGGATCTTACAGAGAGCAGAGGTTGGAGTCTGGGGTGCAGAATCACTGTAATAGAGAGCAGATTTTGGAGACTGAGGTGCAGAAGGACTGTTACAGAAAGAAGAGATGGGAGACTGGGGTGCACAAGGATCGTTGCAGAGAGCAGAGATATCACACTGAGGTTCAGGAGAACTGTTGCAGAGAGTAGGTGTTGGAGACTGGGGTACAGAAAGACTTTTGCAGAGAGCAGAGGTTTGAGACTGGGGTCCAAAAGGATCATTGCAGACAGCAGAAGTTTGAGACTGGGGTGGAGAAGGATTGTTACAGAGAGCAGAGGTTGGAGACTGGGGTGCAGAAAAACCCTTAGAGAGAGCACAGGTTGGAGACTGCGGGACAGAATGACTGTTACATTGAGCAGAATTTGGAGACTGCGGAGCAGAAGAACTGTTACAGAGAGCAGAGGTTGGAGACTTGGGAGCAGAAAGAATATTACAGAGAGCAGAGTTTGGAAACTGGAGTGCAGAAGGATCTTACAGAGAGCAGAGATTGTAGACCGAGTTGCAGCAGGACTGTTACAGAGAGCAGAGCTTGAAGACTGGAGTGCAGAAGGCCTTTTACGAAGATCAGAGTTTGGAGAAGGGCTCCAGAATGACTTTTACATGTGACAGAGTTGGAAACTGGTTTGAAGATGGATCTTACAGAGAGAAGATGTTGGAGACTGAGGTGCAGAAGGACTGTTGCAGGGAGCAGATGTTGGAAACTGGGGTGTAGAAGGACTTTTCCAGTGTGCAGATGTTGGACACTGGTGTGCAAAAGGATTGTTGTAGAGATCAGAGTTTGGAGATGGGGTGCAGAAGGATTGTTACAGAGAGCAGAGGTTGGAGACTAAGGTGAAGAAAGACTGTTACAAAAAGCAGAGTTTGGAGACCTTGGTGCACAAAAATCGTTGCAGAGAGCAGAGTTGTCAGACTGAGGTTCAGAAGGACTGTAGCAGGTAGCAGATGTTGGAGACTGGGGTGCAGAAGGACCCTTACAGAGAGCAGAGTTTGGAGACTGCAGAGCAGAAGGACTATTACAGAGAGCAGACTTTGGAGACTGGGGAGCATACGGAATTTTACAGAGAGCAAAGTTTGGAATCTGGGATGCAGAAGGGTCTTACAGAGAGCAGAGGTTGGAGACTGAGGTGCAGAAAGACTGTTACAGAAAGCAGAATTTGGAGACTAGGGTCCACAAAAATCGATGCAGAGAGCAGAGTTGTCAGACTGAGGTGCAAAAGGACTGTTGCAGGGAGCAGATGTTGGAGACTGGGGTGCATAAGGACTTTTGCAGAGAGCAGAGGTTAGAGAATGGTGTGCAAAAGGATTGTTGTAGAGAGCAGAGTTTGGAGACTGGGGTGCAGAAGGATTGTTCCAGAGAGCAGAGGTTGGAGACTGTGGTGAAGAAGGACCATTGCAGAGATCAGAGTTTGTTAACTGAGGTGAAGAATGATTGTTACAAAGAACAGAAGTTGGAGCCTGGGGTGCAGAAGGACTGTTGCAGAGAGCAGTGTTTGGAGACTGGGATTTACAAGGACTGTTGCAGAGAGCAGATTTTTTAGACTAGCATGAAGAAGGACTGTTACAGAGAGTAAAGTTTGAAGATAGGGTTGCAGAAGGATTTTACACAGAGCAGAGGTTTGAGACTGAGGTGCAATGGGACTATTACAGAGAGCAGAGTTTGGAGACTGGGGTGCAGAAGGATCGTTGCAGATAGCAGAGTTTTCAGACTGAGGTGCAGAAAGACTTTTGTAGAGAGCAGAGGTTGGAGACAAGGGTGCAGAATGACTGTTGCATAGAGCAGATATTGGATACTGGGGCACAGAAGGGTCATTGCAGAGAGCAGAGGTTGGAGGCTGGGGTGCAGAAAAACTGTTGCAGAGAGCAGACGTTGGAGACTGGTGTGTAGAAGGATCTTTGCAGACAGCAGAGGTTTGAGACCGAAGTGCAGAAGTTCTGTTACAGAGAGTATAGTTTCGAGACTGAGGTGCAGAAGGATCAATGCAGAGATCTGAGTTTGGAGACTGAGGTGCAAAAGGACTGTTGCAGTGAGCAGAGGTTGGAGACTGAGGTGCAAAAGGACTGTTAATGAGAGCAGACATTGGAGATTCTGGTGCAGAAGGATCGTTGCAGAGAGCAGATGTTGGAGACATGTGTGCAGAAGGATCCTTAGAGACAGCAGAGGTTGGAGACTGTCATGAGGAAGCTTTTTTACAGAGAGCACAGTTTGGAGACAGGGGTGCAGTAGGACTTAAACAGAGAGCAATGTTTGGAGACTGAGGTGCAGAAAAACTGTTGCAGAAAGCAGTTTGGAGACTGGGGTGCAGAAGGAGTGTTGCAGAGAGTAGAGTTTGGAGACTGAGGTGCAGAAGGACCCTTACGGAGAGCAGAAGTTGGAGACTGTTGTACAGAAGGACTGTTACAGAGAGCAGAGGTTGGAGACAGGTGTGCAGAATTATCTTACAGAAAGCATACTTTGGAGACTGGGGTCCAGAAGGACTGTTGCAGAGAGCAGAGGTTGGAGACTGGGGTGCAGAAGGATCGTTGACGAGAGAAGAGATTGGAGACTGGGATCAAAAGGCCTGCTATAGACAGAAGAGGTTAAAGACTGGGGTGCAGAAGGCCTTTTACAGAGAGCATTGCTTGGAGACTGGGGTGCAGAAGGACAGTTACAGAGAGTAGAGTTTATGAACTGGGTTGCATAAGAATCTTACATAGAGCAGAGGTTGGAGACTGTGGTAGAGAAGGACTGTTATAGAGAGCAGAGTTTGGAGACTGGGGTGTAGAAGGACTGTTGCAGAGAGTAGAGTTTGGAGACTGGCATCAGAAGGACTGTGGCCGAGAGAAAAAGTTGGAGACTGGGGTGGAGAAGGATTGTTGCAGAGAGTATACTTTGGAGACTGAGGTGCAGAAGAACTATTACAGAGAGCAGAGGATGCAGACTGGGGTTAGAAGGACTGATACAGAAAGCAGAGGTTGGTGAATAGGGTGCAGAAAGAGTGTTGCAGAGAGCAGATGTTAGAGACTAAGGTGCAGAAGGACTGTGGCAGAGAGCAGAGATTGGATACTGGGGTGCAGAAGGCCTTTTACAGACAGCAGAATTTGGATAATGGGGTGCAGAAAGACTCTTACAGTGAGCAGAGTTTGCAGACTGGGTTTCAGAAGGGTCTTACAGAATGCAGACTTTGGAGGCTGAGGTACAGAAGGACTGTTACAGAGAGCAGAGGTTGGACGCTGGGGTTAAGAAGGATTCTTGCAGAGGGCAAAGTTTTCAGACTGAGGTACAGTAGAACTGTTTCAGAGAGACATATTAAAGACTTGGTGCACAAGGACTGTTGCAGCGAGCAGAGTTTGGAGACAGGGTGGAGAATAATCGTTGAAGAGAGCAGAGTGAGGAGACTGGGGTGCCGAAGAACTGTTCAGAGTGGAGAAGTTGGAGACTTGGGTGCAGAAGGATCGTTTCAGAGAGCAGAGTGAGGAGACTGGGGTGCCAAAGAACTGTTACAGAGGGCAGAGGATGGAGACTTGGGTGTAGAAGGACTGTAGCAGAGAGTAGAGTTTGGAGATTGGGGTGCAGAAGGACTTTTGCAGAGAGCAGAATTTGGAGACTGAGGTTCAGAAGGACTGTTACAGAGAGCAGGGGTTGGAGACTTGAGTGCAGAATGACTGATACAGAAAGCAGAGGTTTTGGACTGGGGTGCAGAAGGACCATTACAGAGAGAAGTGTTTGGAAACTGCAGTACAGAAGGACTGTTACAGAGAGCAGAGGTTCAGACTGGGGTGGAGAATAACAGTTGCAGAGATCAGATGTTGGAGACTGGGGTGCAGAACGACTATTGCAGAGAGTAGAGGTTGGAGATTGGGGTGTAGAAGAACTGCTGCAGAGAGCAGAGGTTGGAGACTGGGGTGCCGAAGGACCGTTGCAGAGAGAAGAGGTTGGAAACAGAGGTGCAGAAGGATTGTTACAGAGTGCAGAGAAAGGTCACTGGGGTACAGAATGACTTATCCAGAGACCAGAGGTTGGAGATTGGGGTGCAGAAGGCCTGTTACTGAGAGCAGAGTTTGGAGACTGAGGTGATGAAGGATTGTTACAGAGAGCAGATGTTGCAGACTGAGGTGCAGAAGAACTTTTACTGAGAGGAGAGCTTGGAGACTGGAGTGCAGAAAAATTCTTTCAGAGGGCAGACGATGGAGACTGGAGAGCAGAAGGAGTGTTGCAGAGAGCAGAGTTTGGAGATTGGGGTGCCGAAGAACTGTTACAGAGAAAAGCTTTTGGAGACTGGGGTGCAGAAGGTCTGTTACAGAGAGCAGAAGTTTGAGACTGAGGTGCAGAAACACTGTTGCAGAGAACAGAGTTTGGACACTGGGGTTCAGAAGGACTGTTTCAGAGAGCAGAGTTTGGAGACTGCAGTACAGAAGGACTGTTACAGGGAGTAGAGCTTGGAGACTGGGGTGCACAAAGAATGTCACAGAGAGTAACGTTTGGAAACTGAGGTGCAGTAGGATCTTATAGAGACCAGAAGTTGGAGACAGGGGTGCAGAAGGACTGTTGCAGAGAGCAGACGTTCGAGACTGGTGTGCAGGAGGATCGTTGAAGAGAGCATAAGTTGAAGACTCAGTTGCAGAAGAATTATTGCAGAGAGCAAAGTGGAGACTGGGGTACAGAAGGAATTTTGCAGAAAGCAGAGGTTGGAGACTGGGGTGCAGAAGGACTGTTGCAGAGAGCAGAGTTTGGAGACTGAGATGCAGAAGGACTGTTACAGAGATTAGACGTTGGAGACTGGGGTGAAAAATTATGATACGGAAAGCAGAGGTGGGAGACTGGTGTGCAGTAGGACCATTACAGAGAGCAGAGGTTGAAAACTGGCGTGCCAAAGGACTGTTTCAGAGAGCAGAGTTTGAAGAATGGGGTGCAGAAGGCCTCCAACAGAGAGCAGAGGTTGAAGACTGGTTGGCAGCAGGACTGATATACAGAGCAAAGTTTTGAGGCTGGGTTTCAGAAGGATCTTACAGAGACCAGGGGTTGGTGACTGAGGTGCAGGACGGCTGTTACAGAGAGCAGAGGTTGGAGACTGAGGTGTAGAAGGACGGTTACGGAGAGCAGAGTTTGGTGACTGAGGTGCAGAAGGACTGTTTCAAAAAGCTGAGGTTGGAACTTAAGGTGCAGAGGGACTGTTACAGAGTTCAGAAGTTGGAGACTGCGGTATACGAAGACTGTAACAGAGAGCAGAGGTAAAAAATATGGTGCAGAGGGACTGTTACAGAGAGCAGAGTTTGGAGACTGGGGTGGAAAAGGATTGTTACAGAGAGCAGAGGTTGGAGACTGGGGTGCAGAAGGACTGTTACACAGAGCAGAGGTTGAAGACTGGGGTGTAGAGGAACTTTTGCAAAGAGAAGAGGTTGGAGACTTTGGTGCAGAAGGACTGTTGCAGAGAGCAGATTTTGGAGACTGAGTTTCAGAAGGACTGTTACAGAGAGCAGAGTTTGGAGACTGGGGTGCAGAAAGACTGTTGCAGATAGCAGAGGTTTGAGAATGGGGTGAAGAAGGACTGTTGCAGGGAGCAGATTTTGGAGACTTGGGTGCTGAAGGACTTTTGCAGAGAGTCGTATTTGGAGACTGATGTGCAAAAGGACTGTGGCAGATTGTAGAGTTTGGAGACTGGGTTGCAGAAGGACTGATAAAGAAAGCAGAGGTTGGAGACTGAGGTGCAGAAAGACCGTTACAGAGAGCAGAGTTTGGAGACTGCAATACATAAGAACTGTTACAGAGAGTAGAGGTGGGTGACTGGGGTGGAGAAGAACTGTTTCAGAGTGCAGATGTTGGACACTGGAGTGCAGAAGAACTGTTGCAGAGAGCAGAGGTAGGAGACTGAGATGCAGAAAGACTGTTACAGAGAGCAGAGTTTAAAGACTCGGTGCAGAAGGACTGATACAGAGAGCAGAGTTAGGAGACTGGGGTGTAGAAGGCCTGTTACAGAGAGGAAATGTTGTAGACTGGGTGCAGAAGGGCTGTTACAGAGAGCAGAGTTTGGAGACTGGGTTGCAGAAGAATATCACCTAGTGCAGAGTTTGAAGACTGAGATGCAGAAGGATTGCTACAGAGAGAAAAGGTTGGTGACGGAGGTGCAGTAGGATCATTGCAGAGAACAGAGTTTAGAGACTGGTGTGCAGAAGGATCATTGCAGAGAGCAGAGTTTTGAGTGCAGAAAGACGGTTGCAGAGAGCAGATGTTGGAAACTGGGATGCAGAAGGATCGTTGCAGAGACTAGGGTACACAAGGACTGTTAAAAAGAGCAGAGGTTTGAGAATGGGATGCAGAAAGACTTCTGCAGAGAGCAGAGTTTGGAGACTGAGGTGCAGAATGACTGTTACAGAGAGCAAAATTTTGAGACTGTGGTGCAGAAAGACTGATAAAGAAAGCAGATGTTGGAGACTGTGGTGCAGAAGGACTGTTGCAGAGAGCAGAGTTTGGAGACTTGGGTGGAGAAGGAATGTTACAGAGAGCAGAGTTTGGAAACTGGGGTGCAGTTCTTACAGAGAGCAGAAGTTAGACACTGCGGTACAGAAGGACTCTTACAAAGAGGAGAGGTTGGAGACATGGGTGGAAAAGTACTTATTCAGTGAGTAGATGTTGGAGACTGGGGTGCAGAAGAACTGTGACAGAGAGCCGAAGTTGGAGACTATTGTGCAGAAGGATTGTTGCAGGGAGTAGAGGTTCGATATGACGTGCTAAAAGACTCTTGCAGACAACAGAGTTTGGAGAATGTGGTGCAGAAGGACCGTTGCAGAGAGCAGATGTTGGAGACTCAGGTGCATAAGTATTGTTACAGAGAGCAGAGGTTGGAGACTGGGGTGAAGAAGGACTGTAACAGAGATGAGAGTTTGGAGACTGGGTTGCAGAAGGATCTTTCAGAGAGCAGAGGTTGGAGACTGGGTTGCAGACGAACTGTTGCACAGAGCAGAGGTTGGAGACTGGGGTGCAGAAGGACAGTTACAGAGAGCAGAGTTTGGAGACTGGGTTGCAAAAAGATCTTACATAGAGCAGAGGTTGGAGACTGAGATGAAGAACAAATGATACCCAGAGCAGAGTTTGGAGACTGGGGTGCAGAAGGACTGTTGCCGAGAACAGAGGTTGGAGACTGGCATGCACAAGGACTGTTGCAGAGAGCAGAGGTTGGGCACTGGGTGGGGAAGGAATGTTACAGAGAGCAGATTTTGGAAACTGGGGTGCAGTAGGATCTTTCAGAGAGCATAGGTTAGAGACTGGGGTGCAGAAGGACATTTGCAGAGAGCAGAGGTTAGAGACTGTGGAGATAAATGATCATTGCAGAGAGCAGATATTAGAGACTGGGGTGCAGTAGGACCATTGCAGAAGTCAGAGTTTGGGAACTGAGGTGCAGAAGGATTGTTGGAGATTACAGAGGTTGTAGACTGAAGTGCAGTAAGATCTTTTTAGAGAGCAGAGGTTTGAGACTGGGGTGCAGAAGAACTGTTCCAGAGAACAGAGGTTGGAGACTCGGTGCAGAAGGCCTGTTACAGAGAGCAGAGTTTGGAGAAGGGATGCAGAATGACTTTTACAGAGGGAAGAGTTTGGAGAAGGGATGCAGAATGACTGTTTCAGAGAGCAGAGTTTGGAGACTGAGATGCAGAAGGATCGTTACAGAGAGCAGAGGTTGGAGACTGGGGTCAGAAAGACAGTTACACAGAGCACAGATTGAAGACTGGGGTGCAGAAGAAATGTTACAGTGAGCAGAGATTGGAGACTGCAGTACAGAAGTACTGTTACAAAGAGCAGCGGGTGGAGACTGGGGTGCTGAAGGAATGTTACCTAGAGCAAAGTTTGGAAACTGGGGTGCAGTAGGATGTTACATAGAGCAGAGGCTAGAGACTGGGGTGAGAAGGACTGTTGCAGAGAACAGACGTTGGAGACTGGGGTGCGGAAGGATCGTTACAGAGAGCAGAGGTTGGAGACTTAGGTGCAGAACAATCGCTATAAAGAGCAGAGTTTGGAGACCGGGGTGCAGTAGGATAGTTACTGAGAGCATAGGTTGAAGACTGGGGTAGAAAAGAAATTTTGAAGAGAGCAGAGGTTGAAGATTGGGGTGCAGAAGGACTGTAGCAGAGAGCAGAGGATGGAGACTGGGGTGCAGAGGGACTGTTACAGAGAGCAGAGTTTCTAGCCTGGGGTGCAGAAGGAATGCTGGAAAGAACAGAGGTTTGATACTGGGGTGCAGAAGGGCCATTGCAAAGAGAAGAGGTTAGAGACTGAGATGCAGAATGACTGTTCCAGAGAGCAAAGTTTTGAGAACGGGTTGGAGAAGGATCTTACAGAGAGCAGAGGTTGGAGACGGCGGTGCAGAAGGACTGTTCCAGAGAGCAGAGGTTGGAGACTGAGTTGCAGAAGAATAGTTGCAGAGATAAGACATTGGAGAATGGGGTGCAGAAGGCCTGTTACAGAGAGCAGACTTTAAAGACTGAGTTGCAGAAGACCTGTTACAGAGAGCAGATGTTACAGATAGAACATTTTGGAGACTGGGGTTTAGAGGGATTGTTGCAGAGAGCAGATGATTCAGACTGAGGCTTAGAAGGACTGTTACAGTGAGCATAAGTTGGAGTTTGAGGTGCATAAGGACTGTTTCAGAAAGCAGAGTTTGGCAATTTGGTTGCAGAAGTATTGTTATAGGGAGAAGAGGTTGGAGATTGCGGTACAGAAAAACTTTTGAAAAGAGCAGAGTTTGGAGACTGAGGTGAAGAAGGCCTGTTACAGAGAGAAGACGTTGTAGATAGAGGTGCAGTAGGATTGTTACAGAGAGCAGAGACTGGAGACTGGAGTGCAGAAGGACCATTACAGAGAGCTAAGGATGGAGACTAAGGTGCAGAAGGACTTTTACAGAGAGCAGCCCTTGGAGATTGAGGTGCAGAAGGATCTTTGCAGAGAGAAGATTTGGAGACTGGGGTGCAGAAGGACTGTTACAGAAAGCAGAGGTTGGCAATTGTGGAGCAGATGGACCGTTACAAAGATAAGAGGTTAAAGACTGCGATACAAAAGGACTTTTACAGAGAGCAGACTTTGAAGACTGGATAAAAGAAGGATCGTTGCAGAGAGCAGATTTTGGAGATTGCGGTGCAGATGGATTGTCACAGAGAGCACAGGTTGGAGACGGGGGTGCAGAATAAATGTTGCAGAGAGCAGAGTTTGGAGACTTGGGTGCAGAAGGACTGATACAGAAAGCAGAGGATGGAGACTGGGGTGCAGAAGGACTGATACAGAAAGCAGAGGATGGAGACTGGGGTGCAGAAGGACCATTACAGATTGCAGAGTTTGGAGACTGAGGTGGAGAAGGACTTTTACAGAGAGAAGAGGTTGGAGACAGGGCTGTCAAAAGATTCTTACAGAGAGCAGAGGATGGAGACTGGGGTTCAGAAGAACTGTTACAAAAAGCAGAGGTTGCAGACTGTGGAGCAGAAGGCCTGTTAAAGATAACAGAGTTTGGACATGAGGTGCAGAAGGATCGTTACAGAGAACAGACGTTGGACACTGATGTGCTAAGGACTGTTAAAGAGAGTAGAGCTTGGAGACTGAGGTGCAGAAGGACTGTTGCAGAGAGCAGAGGTTGGAGACTGAGGTGCAGTAGGACTGATACAGCGAGCAGAGTTTTTATACTGGGGTGCAGAATAACTTATATGAAAAGTAGAGTTTGGAGACTGGGGTGCAGAAGGACTGTTACAGAGAGCAGAGTTTGTAGCCTGGGGTGCAGAAGAACAGCTGCAGAAAACAGAGGTTGGATACTGGGGTGCACAAGGGATCGTTGCAGAGAGATGAGGTTGGAGACTGAGGTGCAGAATGACTGTTATAGAGAGCAAAGTTTGAAGAACGTGGTGCAGGAGGATCTTACAGAGAGCAGACGTTGGAGACTGGGATGTAGAAGGATCATTGCAGAGAGAAGAGGTTAAAGACTGTGGTGCAGAAGGCCTGTTACAGAGAGGACAGTTTACAGACTGGGTTGCAGAAGACCTGTTACAGAGAGGAGATGTTGGAGACTGGGGTGCAGAGAGATTGTTACAGATAGCACAGTTTGGAGACTGAGGTTTAGAAGGAATGTTGCAGAGAGCAGACTTTGAAAATTGGGGTGCAGAAGGACCGTTATAGAGAAAAGAGGTTGGAGACTGCCATACAGAAAGAGTGTTACAGAGAGCAGATTTTGAAGACTGGGGTGCAGAAGGACTGTTGCAGAGAGCAGATGTGGGAGACTGAAATGCAGAAGGATCGTTTCAGAGAGCAGAGGTTGGAGACTGAGGTGCAGAAGGACTATTACAGAGAGCAGAGGTTTTAGACTGGGGTGCACAAAAAACTGATACGGAAAATAGATTTTGGAGACTGGGGTGCAAAAGGACTGTTACAGAGAGCAGAGTTTGTAGCCTGGAGTGCAGAAGGACAGCTGCAGAGAACAGAGGTTGCATACTGGGGTGCACAAGGGCCGTTGGAGACTGAATTGCAGAATGACTGTTACAGACAGAAAAGTTTGGAGAACGTTGTGAAGAAGGATCTTACAGAGAGCAGACATTAGAGACTGGGAGGCAGAAATATCGTTGCAGAGAGCAGAGGTTGGAGATTGGGGTGTAGAAAAACTTTTGCATAGAGCACAAGTTGGAGACTGGGGTGAAAAAGGCCTGTTACAGAGAACAGAGTTTGGAGACTGGGTTTCAGAAAACCTGTTACAGAGAGCAGAATTTGGAGACTGGGGTGCAGAATAAAGATTGAAGATAGCAGCGGTTTTAGACTCGGGTGCAGAAGGACTGTAGCAGAGAGCAGATGTTGGAGACTGAGATGCAGAAAGATCGTTGCAGAGAGCAGATATTGGATACTGGCGTATAATAAGACGTTTGCAGAGAGCAGAGGTTGGAGACTCGGGTACAGAAGGACTGTTACAGAGAGCAGAGGTTTTAGACTGGGGTGCACAATAACTGATACGGAAAGTAGAGTTTGGAGACTGGGGTGCAGAATGACTGTTACAGAGAGCAGAGTTTGTTGCCTTGGGTGCAGAAGGAAAGCTGCAGAGAACAGAGATTGGATACTGGGGTGCACAAGTGCCATTGCAGAGAGATGAGGTTGGAGACTGAGGTGCAGAATGACTGTTACAGAGAGAAAAGTTTGAAAAACGGGGTGCAGAAGGATATTAAAGAGAGCAGACGTTGGAGACTTGGATGCAGAAAGATCATTGCAGAGAGCAGAGGTTGGAGACTGGGGTGTAGAAGAACTTTTTCAGAGAGCAGAGGTTGAAGACTGGGGTGCAAAAGGCTTGTTACAGAGAGCAGAGTTTGGAGACTGGGTTGAAGAAAACCTGTTACAGAGAGCAGATTTTGGAGACTGGGGTGTAGAAGGATTGTTACAAATAGCACAGTTTGGAGACTGTTGTTTAGAAGGATTGTTGCAGAGAGCAGAAGTTTCAGACTGAGGCTTAGAATGACTGTTACAGAGAGCAGAGGCTGGAAATTGGGGTGTAGAAGGACCGTTATAGAGAGAAGAGGTTGGAGACTGCCTTACAGAAGGACTCTTACAAAGCAGAGTTTGTAGACTAGGCTGCAGAAGGACGTTTGTAGAGAGCAGATTTGGGAGACTGGGGTGAAGAAGGATTGTTACAGAGAGCAGAGATTGGAGACTGGGGTGCAGAAGGACAATTACAGAGAGCAAAGAATGGAGACTGAGGTGTGCAAGGACATTTACAGAGAGTAGAGGTTGGAGACTGAGGTGTAGAAAGATCATTGCAGAGAGAAGAGTTTAAAGACTGTGGTCCAGAGAACTGTTACAGAAAGCAGAGGTTTGCAACTGGGGAGGAGACGGACTGTTACAAACAGAAGATACAAAAGGAGTTTTGGGATACAAAAGGAATTTTACAGAGAGCAGAGTTTGGAGACTGGGTAGAAGAAAGATCTTTGCAGAGAAGAGATATCAGAGACTGGGGTGCAGAAGGACTGTTACAGAGAGCACAGGTTGAAGACTGGGGTGTAGAAAAATGTTGCAGACAGCAGAGTTTAAAGACTTGGGTGCATAAGGACTGTTGCAGAGAGCAGAGTTTGGAGACTGTGGTGCAGAAAGACTGATACAGAAGGTGCAGAAGGATCGTTACACAGAGCAGATTTTTGTTACTGGGCTATAAAAGGACTTCTGCAGAGAGCAGAGTTTGGAGACTGAGGTGTAAAAGGACTGATACAGAGAGCAGATGTTGGAGATTCGGGTGCAGAAGTACTTTAGCAGAGAGCAGAGTTTGGAGACTGGAGTGCAGAAGGACTGTTGCAGAGAGCAGAGGTTGGAGAGTGAGGTGCAGAAGGATTGTTACAGAGAGCAGAGGTTGGAGACTGGGGTGCAGAATGACTGTTACAGAGAGCAGAGGTTGGAGACTGAGGTTAAGAAGAATCGTTGAAGAGAGAAGTGGTTGGAGACTGGGGTGCAGAAGGCCTGTTACAGAGAGCAGAGGATGGAGACTGGGGTGCACAATTTCGAGACTGGGTTGCAGAAGGATCTTACAGAGAGCATATTGTAGACTGAGGTTCAGAAGGACTGTAACAGAGAGCAAAGATTGGAAACCGGGTGCAGAATGATTTTTGC
>NW_027522684.1:0-86654 GCF_052094955.1 Ictidomys tridecemlineatus
AGCAGGCTCGGGCCCTCAGGCCATACCTTCCCATGGACTATTTTGAGTTCTAGTTTTCCTTATTTTGCAGTACTGGGGATCAAATCCAGGGTCTTGCACATGATAGGAAAGCACTCTACCACGGAGCTATACCTCCAGTCCCCACTGTTTTGAAAATAATGTTTTAGTACTAGGCACACAGCCATACCTGTAAAGTCAGTTACTCAGGAAGCTGAGGCAGGAGGTTCAAAGTAAGTCTGAACAACTTAGTGAGAACCTGTCTCAAAATTTTTTTAAAAAGTGCAGGGTGCAGTGGAGACTAAGAAATAAGCATCGCTAATTCAAAGGCAGCCTCAACAACAGGGAGGTGCTAAGCAACTCAGTGAGACCCTGTCTCTAAACAAAACACAAAGATGTGGCTCAGTGGTCAACTGTCCCTAAACTCAATCCCAAGTACCAAAAAAAAAAAAAAAATTTAAAACCGAGCTGGGAATGTAGTTCAATGGTAAAGCACACATGGGTTCAATCCCCAGCAAGCAAAAACATAAAATTTTACAGCCACATCCATTCACACACTCTCTACTGTGGCTTTCAAACTAGGAAAACCAATGATCCTGTTTTGTCCTAGGCCACCGAGTTTCAGTGCCTGAAGTCCCGCCTCCAAGGCAAAAGTCGTTAGTTGGGAAAAGAAGGACGGCTGGTGGTCCCATTTTTACTACAAGTGCAGAGCTGTAGAGATTCTATTTCCACACAATCTTGAAAACTAGTCTGATAGACAAAAACTCGCCAGCTTCTGCCCTAAACCCATCCCATCACAGCTACCAACTGTTAAGTTACAAAAATACAAAAAGAAAACCAAATCTACTAAATGGATGAAACAAGGGAAAGTACATCTTCTATCATGAAGTCTTTGTACCCAAAGAATCAAGCAAGCTTTGGTCATTTGCAGATGACTTAGTAGCAACCCCTACTGGGATATCTACATCATTGCAGCTAAGCTGCAGTAAACAATAAAAATACCCCAACAGTAAGAAATACAAGCAATAGCTACCAGTGACTCCCTTCTTAACTCTAATTTTCTTTTAAGGCAATAAAAAAAAGGGGGGAGAGAAGCTTTGATTCACAGGAAACTACTCTGAAACAAACATGCTACGACTTGTCTATTCTAAAAGATGGTTGATACCTGCATTTTGTAATTGCAATCCCAATAAAAGACAAAATACTCCTGAGACCAAAGTGCAATAAACTCTAGCAATACAAAAAAAATTAAAAACTAGAAGGGGCAAATGGGAATACAGAGAATTGCGTGTCTAAATGTCTTCCACATAGACTCGTAAACAATTCCTATCAGCTCAGAGGCAGACATACAGAAGCTCACTGAAAAATTAACCAAGGTGGAAGCCTGCCCCTCCTTGCTTGTGGGAGGGCTGTTGATTCCATGGAACTGAAGAGGAGTGTGCACATAATAAAAAATTAATTGCTAATCTTCTACCTCAGCCACCTCTGCGAACAAGACAGTATTGTGTTGCTGCCTCGGAAGTTAAACGCTTCCTCTCCCGAGTACTGACTCTTGCTCGACCGTGCAGCCTCCTGCACAGAGGTACAAGCCCAGGCCCTGCCGGGAGGCCCTCACCTCCAAGTGAAGGCTGGTGGGACAGCCCTGCCGTAGGCTGGCAGGCCCTCCCTGCCAAGGTGCTGCTGAGCCCGCAGGTCTTCGAGAGCTGCCATCAGCTGGTGGGCTTCCTGCCACAGTGAGCTGAGTTCTGCTCAGGCTAACTGAATGGGCGGCCCCCAGCAGGAGTCTGAACATGCCAGCTTTGGGCTGATCAGCCACAAAGACACAGGACCAGCTGCACAGCACCATGCAGCCAGCAGATGGATGGAGGTTACTGAGGGCAGAGCCCACCATGCTCCAAACCAGCCAAGCAACGCAGCAAGGGTGCAACAGAGTCACTTGGATGACCTTGGGCCAGTTGGTCCCTTTTAGAACCTCTGGTTCCTCCCCTGTCAAGTAGAGGTATCAGAGCTGGCCCCGCCTAGTCCATCAAGCAAGTAGACACTAATTAGAAATGGGCTACACAACATTTCTCTAGAGCAACCACCACTGGGAACCGTGCTCATCTGCTGGCAAGTGAACACCACGTGAGTGTTCTGTAAAACACCTGCTTCCAGACCAGAGAAAATGCCTGGTCTCCAATCCCACCAACATCAAACCTAGCAAAGACACAACAGATCTCGCTTGGTTTATCCCCAACCAAGTAAGCTCTCCTGCAGTTTCCTCCACTCATGTGCCCCAAGAGGAGCCCCCTCATTCTTGGCACTTAGAAAAGCTATTTCTCCTGCAATGTGGGACCATGCTGTGCTCATGACCACATCCCCAGGGCTGCCCAAAGCCTGGCAAGTGGCAGGAACCCAAACAAATGCTCAAAAATAGGAAAATAAGTGAGGTTTCCAAAATCACAGCGCTACCAACAGAATCTGTGGTTACGAGGGAGCAGGAGAAGAAATAAGACAGTCAGCATCAGAATCATGCAGAAGTACAAAAAGCCCGGAACAGCCCCACCTCGACTCTTCAGGCCTCACCACCACCAACTAACACACTGCTCTTGCCACCAAGCCCTCTGACTGCACTACCTGTCTTCCCATGGCCACAGGACTGCTGCATCTGTAGTGAGTCAAACAACCTAGGACATCCAAAACAGGGCCTTGCCAAGCAGCAAGGTCTCACTCTGAGAAGCCAGGGAAGGGCCTCTGTCCAAACATCATGCATGAGATTCCCTGGCCAGAACCTTCTGTCAATCCCCATCACCTGCACTTGTCTGAACTCCCTGCACCACCCATAGTACCTTCCTGATGGATCCCTGCCTGCTTCCTGAGCTGCTTATACACCCCCACATGCACTGTGGTTACAACCATTTGGAACTACATAACATTTCCCAAATATACAAGTCTCTTAAGCCACTTACCCTGCCTGTAACGCCCACCTGGCATTCAAACATCACCCCTACTGGGAGGCACCAACTGATATTTGCTCAGAAACAAACCCTGATTTGCAGCTGCATCTCCAGCATCTAGGACAAGGCCTGCCGCATCCTGGATCTCAAGAAACACTCTATTATGGACAAAAGAAGGTCAAGCATCATGTGAGACATCACGATGCAATCCTGACCATCAATCTGAAGGCAAACCCCACTGTCCCCACAGACACCCACCCCCACCATACTAGCACCTGTGTGTGGGAACAGGATCCGCACAGGAGGACCTGGCAGGGAAGTGGAGAGCCTGAGGCAGACAGGATCCAGCCTGGTAATTCCACAGGCACTCTGGGGCTCCCTTGTGCCTGCAGGAACCCCTCCACCTCTGGTAGCAGTAGACAGTGGGAAGTGTTCACCAAGTCTCAGGTACATACATAAATGCAAGAGGTTGCCCCTCAAATTCACCCTAGAGCCCCAGAGGAGCTGGATGTCAGCATGCCAAGTTTCCCCAGGAGGTTAACAGACTCAGGTGCTAGATGGACACAGACACCATTCAGGGTCTCAGCCCCTCCTGCTTAACCTCCAAAGTCACAGTTATAGCCCCCGCTTTGGCCCACTCACTCTACCTGGTCCACCCTGACCTTTGGCATCTCTCATTTTCAACAATGCAGGTAAATAGCAGGACAGGGAAGGAGATTCCTCTTCAGACTGAACATATGCACAAAGAAAGTCCATTCAAGGAGATATAGAGACTTTCTGAGGTGCTGGGTTCAGGAATGTCCCCAGGGCACCTTGCTGCCAGGGCTATTCTCACCCCAACAGGAGACAGTCACCAACAAACACAACAGCCACCACCTACCAATCACTCTGTAGACACCTGACGCATGCCACATGCTTAGATGCCATCTTCCTCCTACAGTCCAGAAACCAGAACCCAAGCCAGAGGCAGGTAAGTCAAGGCCTCTCCTCAGGCCCAAAGCACACTCCCACAACAAACCCTCCAAGTCTGCCCAGGGTATCTGCTCTCGCCAACCCCAGCTCCTTCACAGGCCTCCCATCACTCCTATTACTGAGCAAATAAATACCAGACACTCTGCTGTCCCCAAATAGCAGGACACATATATGCTTTCCAGAAGGCCCAAGAGCAACCAAGGTACTTTCAACATCCATGAGTACTTCCCCCTGGGTCCAGAGTGCAGGCCACAAATGCTGGGCCTTCTCCCAGGCTGTAAGATAGCCACTGTCCACGAGGCAGACACTGACTCACCCCGCCACAGAGGATTTCCCTCTTGCCCACTGTATGACATTCGCAGCAAGGCTGACAGTCACAGGCTCTCATGACCACCTGTCTGTCAGACCCTCTGGCTCCCTCCAGGCTCTTGCCCCTCTCTAACTCCAAGTAACAGAGTAACTGCTCCAATACCCCAGCCACCAGGAGAACAGAGAGACCATAGGATGCCAGTGCGCACAGACTAAGGACAGATACACTGTGGTGTGTGCAAGTTGAAGACAAGAGACAGGTCTTCCCTCCACATTCCTCCCTGCAGCATCCCTCTGGGCCAGAGCACACCTGTACGGTATCAGCTTGATGGTACCCCAACACACTTCCCTCTCAACTAAGACTCCTCACAGAACACCTAAGAAGAGATCTGTGTCAAAACAGTATCCCCAAAGTTGGGAGACTCTACTCCCGAAAGAAAACAAAATCTGCACAATAATCAAAAAAGTTCTCAATCCATCTTCTAGATACACCACAGGCTGCAGGACCTCCCAGGACTTCCTGCTCCTGAGTCCTGGTCCTGCAGGATGGCCTCTTCAGCTGCAGCCCTGTCTCTCAACAGAAGACCCAAGCTAACCCACCACTTATCTGCACACATCCCAACATCATGCTGGGCAAGAACCTGAACAAAGGGGTCCAGACCTGAAGGCAACTGTGCCTTCCAGACCCGGTCCCACAGTGCTGAGGCTACAGGACTTACCCCACGAACCTGCCACATCACACACTGGCACTGAAAATGGTAATCAATGCCACACCATGAACCTGACCTCCACAGACTGTGAGTTAGGTGGCTTTTCAGGCACAGTCTTCCTTTAGACTAGAGCATCCTCTGCAAGGACAGGGAGCACAGGCAGCAAAAGTCAAGGCAGAAACAGCACAGAACACAACACAAGAGGTCTGCTACAGACCCCTGTGTTCTCAGGTCTTCTGGGACCACTGAATTAGCCCCTCTTTTCTTCTTCAACAGGAATTTGCACTTGTCCACAGCACCACATCCTTGTCCATGTGGGTGAAGTGCAATTTTGGTTCAGTTCTGTCTGGGTGCCATCTGAGTTATTATGACAAAGAGCCTGTCAGAACTACCCCACAAAGGCCCCAGAAGGGAGGGTAGGCTCAGTTCAATCTGGGTACCTCTGTCTCAGTGCCTCAGAAAGCATGCCTCTAGGGATGGGGTGCAGCCCAGTGATCAAGCACTTGCCTTGCATGCACAGGCCCCGGGTACTATCCATAGCATGGCCAGCAGAAAGTGGGGAGGAAGGGTCATGCCACATCTGTGCCTCTACAGATGCACCAGAAATCATCACAAGTGGCAATTTGAGAGTGCCACCCCAAGGACCCCCACATCCTGAGTCCACAATGCCAAGATGAATGCATGGCTACCTATACAGACATATATCCAGGCCCAAAAAAGAACTCAATGCAGATACAAGGAAGGGCAGTGCTATAGTTTGGATCTTAAATGTCCCCTGAAAGAGCTCTGTTAAGGGCATGGACCTCAGTGTGGCACTACATGCAGGGGTGTGGAACCTTTAGAGGCAGGGTCCATTAGGAGGTCCTTAGCGCACTGGGAGCATGCTCTTGAAGAGGACTGTAGGATCTTAGTCTCTTCCTTTTCCTCTCCTTTGCTTCTAGGCAATGACATAAGTGGTTTCACTCCATCACAGGCTCCCACCATGATGTGCTGCCTCGCCTCAGGCCCAAAACAACAGGGCCAATTATTGGAGACTGGAACCTATAAAACTATGAACCAAGATAAACCTTTTCTCTTGGTAGGTTGATTATCTCAGGTATTTGTTACAATGAGAGAAAGCTCACTAAAGCAAGTGATCTACACATAGACACATCCAGGCCATAAAAAGAACCCAACACAGTATGGCTTGACCTCCTCAGGAATGCAAAGTACTTTAAACCAGAGTCCATTGGCACTAGGAAGAATAAGACAGAGAACTCCACTATGGTCACTGACAACAAAGCCTTCAAAGCCTCTGTATATCTCAATGTTCCCGCTGGTCAGCATGATGGGAAGCAGAAGGTCTCAATGAGAGTAAAGCTTCACTCAGGCCATGCATGATGCTGACTCAGCGCCACTGACCTGACCCGTGGACAGCACCCTATTCCACCCAAATCACTCCACACCTGCCCATGCTGTTTCCCACCATCCCTGTAGTCAGGTACCTCATTCACCTCATCCTCCTCCTTTTCATCCCTCAGGGATCCTCATCAGATAAGAGCTCCATGGCCTCAGCAGGCCCCACTGCCTGGCAAGAGCCTACACACAGAAGGCCTAGACTTCCTTCCTAAGATACCAGCAGCATTTCAGGCTGCAGAGCTTATGAAGAACAAGGCATTTTGCAGGTGTTCAAAATGTACATGGGAACTCAGGCTTCAGGGGCAGCTCAGAGCTCTGCACCCAGATCCAATGGAAACATCACAAAGGAAAATGTAGAGAACAAGAAAGACCACCAATGCCCTGCAACCTCTCAGACAGCCCTGTGCCTGCCATTTAAATAATCATTTCATTTCACAACTGTTAGTACAAACCTTCTCCCCGATATGTCTGAACAACAGACTCTTCTTGAAGGACAGCCTGCTCCACAGCACCAGCTTTCCACAGTGTACACAGTGGCCAGCCACCCTCCAACCCCTGCTACACCTCCCACCTGTCTCAGAAGGACCAGAACTTGATTCCCAGGCAGAACAATGCAGGGCTCAGGAGGCAGGGGACCTGGGCACCAGGTCTGGGAGGTTCAACAGCAAGGGAACATGTGCTCTGGCCAGGCAGGACAGCATGGGAAGCTGGGACAGGCAGGACAGCAAGAGCAGGACTTGTAGTTTCTGATGCAAGTGATGGCATGTTGTGAGGAAAGACACCATGGCTCAGGGCCCTGTGATCCAGGGTGACCCTCACAGCCTCAAGGCTTAAGGGGAAAGCCAGGCCTAAACACACCTGCCCAAGACACTGGCCCTCTAAAGGCCACATGTCATCTGGAAGCTACCTGGGCACAGCCTGTGCTCAGCTGGCTTCAACTTTCTGTCAACTGCAACCACCACCACCACCACCCCCCACACACAGCTTCTCTGAATGAACTGACCCTTTCTCATGCTGGGTTCCAAGGCTTTCCGTGTTTTCCTGGGGCAGAGAGAAGTCTTAGGACCCTGCAGCTGACAAGGAAGAGCCAACAAGTGGCAGGACCCAGCAGGCCTGCTGAGGCAAAACGAACCTGGACACCTGAAATGCCACTGTACCTCCAATACAATCCCCTGGGAATCATCACAGCCTCCAAGAGCTAAATCCTTTTACCATCTGGCTTTATATTTTATTATCTCAATTTAAAAGGAGACACAGTAGAAGAGCCCTATCTTCGAAATGTGGAGGAAAGCCCCAGAAAGAGCTTAGGGCACCAGGAACAAAACAAGAAGTATAAAGCAATTCCAGGTCAGAAACTCGCCCTGCAGAGTGCACAACTGTCTGGGCCACAGGAGGCGTCTCTCCTGGAAAGCTTCTCTTCCATGTTCCACCCTGCCACCACATCTGTTCAGGGTGTAGTACAAGCAGAGGGGACAGCCCCATCCCAGCCTGCCCAACTTAACCTGAATAAAATAGCCATGGCCTGTCTTTCTCCTCTTGAAGCCATCAGCACATCAGGGTGGCCACCAATGTCACGAGAACAGGCACCCAAACTTCACAAGGGGCAAAGAAGCAGATGGGCTGCCTCCCTGGGGCTCCCCTTGCTCTGCTTCCCACTGGGAGATGAGGGTTCCAGCCTGTACCACGCCTAACATATGAACACCCCTCTCCCTCTCCCAACACCAGTGAATGCCTGCTGTATGCACACACCAAGGCTCAGAAGACAAGGCCTACCTTTCAATCCCAAACAGCTAAAAGGACAGCACTTAAAGAAAGCCAACCAAACAGAAAGCAGCAAGCAACCAGTTCTACCACAGGAGAACAGGCTGACCTTTAAGGTGCCTGAGCCTGTGAGGAGCTGTCGACTAGCTCAAGAGGCCCTCAGTTCTGGGGCTCCTGGGTGTGGGGATGAGCCCATTACAGACAAGGGGCCTGAAGGTCCCTCCCTCACTATTTTGTGGGCTTGACAGGAAAAGCTCACAGTTAAGGACTCTTAACTTTAAGAAGAGAGAGCCCAAAAGAAAAGCAGGGGAAAGGGCCACAAGCACCCAGGAGTCGAACGTTTCTTTCCTCTTTTTCTGATTCTGAGCCTCAAAGAAAACCAAGCCAAGACCAGTGACAAAGGGCCAAGACACCTGACAGCTCACCCACCTTCCCAAGCACCAACAGAGCTCCTTGCACTAATCAACCCAAAGCCCTGGTAATTATGTACCATGAACACACAAATCAGGGTAACGACAGCATCCCGGCGGGTCAATTAGCTCCTTCCTTAGAAGGAGACCATGCACTCCCCCTTGCTGACCTTCTAATTGGTCTCGCACATCAGGGAAGCAGGTCCCCAAAACCTGACATCTGGCCAGGCTACAAATGTTTTGGGAAAATGTCCAGGTCAGCACTTGGAGGTTCTCCACTGACTCCTGGTGACGGGTCAGCAGTTTCAGGTGGTCACAGCTGCCAGGCTTCAGAGCTGACATAGACCTCCTGCTCTCCATCCCCCTACACCATCAACCTCCACACCCTCCTGGGTTCCCAGCAAGCCCCATGCACCTAACAGGTATGATGCCCACCAGCGGATCTGAAAAAAGGCCAGGCTCAGGCACAAAGGGACAGGGCCAGGAGCCAAACCACAGAGGTATCTTGGCCACAGGCAAATTGTTCTCTCTGTAAAGCAGAGACTTGACTACAAAGGGACCCGACGCTCGCTCCATGCCCTTTTTTTTTGAAAGAGAGAGAGAGAATTTTAATATTTTTTTTTAAATTTTCGGCGGACACAACATCTTTGTTTGTATGTGGTGCTGAGGATTGAACCCAGGCTGCATGCATGCCAGGCGAGCACTCTACTGCTTGAGCCACATCCCCAGCCCTTTTTTTTTTTTAAGAGAGAGAGAATTTTTTTTTAATATTTATTTTTTTTAGCTTTTCTGCAGACACAACATCTTTATTTGTATGTGGTGCTGAGGATCGAACCCTGCATCGCACACATGCCAGGCAAGCGCGCTACCACTTGAGCCACATCCCCAGCCCCACTCCATGCCTATTTAATAAGGCTCTTCTCTCAATAAGAATCGCTAAATCAATTTTTTAAAAAGCCAAGCCACTGAAGATGCCTGCTCATCTCACTTTGTTGTGACTTGCTCCGAATCTGCTAAAACCTTCCAAAGCACATTACCCCAATTAAGCAATGAGACTCACATATGATGATTGAAATGTACAGCAGTTTTGAAGGGCAATTTGGCACGAGCCATCAATTTCAAATGTGCATATGTTTTGAACTAAAAATTCTGCTTTTAAGAATTCATCCAACCAACACAGCGTTGCTGATTGGGGAAAAACTGGAAACAACCTGACTGTCTCCTCAACAGAGGACTGAAGGTAATAAGAGTCCATTCATACTATGGAATCCTGGGTAGCTCCTCACTGCAGGCACCAAAATACAAAAACTAGGTGAAAAACAGATGCACAACAAAACAGAAAAAGCCCCACCTAAAAAGAAGAAATGCACAAACAGCAAGCTGCACCTTCGCATGCTTCTAGAAAGACAGATGAGAAAGTTATCAGGCATTACCTGGAAAGATGGACAGGGAAACTGTCCCTTCTACTGTTGTGTGATTGGCATCCGTGAACATTAGAACACAATGTCCCAGGGCTAGGAAGCTGGCAAGGACAGCCACCACAGGATGAGCTCCCCTGGTGGAGGTGACGGATGAAGACCACGCCATACTACTCATTTTAGCCACTCACATTTGCCACATGACTGTTTTTGATTTTAGGCAATCATGCAAAATTGCCTTTCTGCAGCCGACGCCTGGACTCCACATTGCCACTACTCATCCAATGCCACTTCCACAGCACTAGTGCCCTAAGCCCCAAAGACCCAGACAGACTGAGGAAGCCTGGCACTAAAAGCAGCCCAGGAGGTTCAGGCTGCCATGGCCTTCAACAAGCTAAGGGACAGACTCCTTCCCAAAACAAGGCTGACTCTAAACAGCAGCTCCATCTTCTCTCCAGTACAGTCCAAGTAATCCCCAAAGGCTTTCCAACATACAAATCAGCTTCTTCAAGGCCTCTCTTATACCCATTTTAGAGCTGCAGCACCGCAAGTCCTGACTTGCACATGCCCATGCAGGCAGCACCTCCCTCACGCTAGAGTATTCCCAGCACCCTAAGACTCCCTGTGCTCTCAAGAGAAATCTGGCCTGCTTCCGGTCACTACAGGTCAGCGTTGCCCTTTCTAACACTACAAGTAAATGCAGTCGTACAGTCCAAGCTGAAGTTCCTTCTATCAGCCAGAGGCTCACACATGCTTCTGCGCTCCTCACTGTTGGGTGGCCTTCCACTGTGTGGGCAGCCCATGGTACACTCTCCTCTCTTCTACCGACAGGCAGGACAAAGCTCCTAGGACATCCTTGTACAAGCCTTCGAGAAGTCATGCTTTCATTTCTTTTGGGTAAATATCTAAAAGTAAAATCACTGGGTCATGTTCTAATTGTAAAAATGCTCCCAAAACATTTCCAAAATGGTTGTACCATCTCCTAGTTCCAAAAGCAATGTTTACAAGGTCTGGTTGTTCCCCATCGCTACCGACAGCTGGGAGGGCCAGTGTTTCTATTTTTGGGCAGACTGTTGGGTACGTAGTGGTATTTCAACATGAGTAATTTGTATTCCCCTAATGACAAATGATGCTGAGCGTCTTCTCACTGTCCTTATTTACCATGCATATATCTTCTCATGTAAAGCATCTGTTCAAACTCTTTGGCCCTTTTTAATCTGGTCATCTTATAGATTCATAAGTATTATTTGTATGTTCTGGATACAAGTCTTCTGTTGGGTACACGTATTACAAATATTTTCTCCTAGTCCATGATCTGCTTTTTTTACTTTCTTGTGTGTTTTGAGAGGTTTTTAAATTTTAATGAAGTCTAATTTATCGAATTTTTTCATGTATAATTCATGCTCTGTATGTCCTAAGAACTCTTTGCCAAACACAGAAGTTCTAGCTTTAATGCATAGGTATGTGGCCCACTTTGAGTTAAATCCTGTGTTCAGTGTGAGGTGAGTGTTCAGGCTCACACCACAGACACACTATTGTTCTACAACCATTTGTTGAAAAGATTATTGTTCTCCCACAAAATTCTTTTTTTTTTTTTTTTTGAACCAGGGATGGAACCCATGGGCACCTAACCACTAAGCCACACCCCCAGTCCTTTTTTGTATTTTATTTAGAGACTGGTCTCACTGAGTTGCTTACGGCCTCACTAAGTTGCTGAAGCTGGCTTTGAACACACAATCCTCCTGCCTCAGCCTCCTCAGTCACTGTGATTACAGGTGTGCACCAGAGCCTGGCACCTCCCACTAAATTTTTTTTACAATTTCCACAAAAATCTACTGATACTGCATTCTAGAACTATTTCTGAATTTTCCACTCTGTTCCACTGAGTTACCAAAACGATACTCTTTTAACACACTACATTTATAGCTAGCCTTGAAATTGGCCAATATAAGCCCTCTACCTTTTTTTGAAATTGTTACAGCTAGTCTAGGTCCTGAATGTTTTGATATGAATTTTAGAAATCAGTTTATTGAGACTGTGCTGAATACAAGGATTAATTCAAGAGAACTTCCATCTTAACAATATTGGCTCTTCTAATACAAACATGATCACTCCATGATGCTGTGGAACATATTTGGTCTTTCTCACTGTCTCCTGACTTAAGTTCCTAAAACCCTTGAAATCTCCAGAGGGATAATGGTCCTTTGTATGCTAATGAGACAGCTGGCCACGGGCTGCCCTAGGAAACTTCAGGATGAGGCACTTCACCAGAAAGAGCAAGGCAGGGGCTGGGGATGTGGCTCAAGTGGTAGCACACTCGCCTGGCATGCGTGCGGCCTGGGTTCGATCCTCAGCACCACATACAAACAAAGATGTTGTGTCCGCCGAAAGCTAAAAAATAAATATTAAAAAATTCTCTCTCTCTCTCTCCTCTCTCACTCTCTCTTAAAAAAAAAAAAGAAAAAGAAAGAGCAAGGCAGGATGTCAAGCTGGCACTCACCCTCCACAAAGGAGAGAGCAGCAGGAGGTAGTTGACCACAATGGTCAATGATGCCATCGATTATGCCTACAGAGGAAGGCCCCCCAAAAACCACAGAGCTTCCAGACAGCTGCACAACTGAAGGTTCCTTAGCCTTTTACCTGGGGGAATCTGACACTAACTCCAAGTAGACAGTGTCTGAACTGAACTGCAGCCACTCACTGGTGTCCATGGAGGACAGCTTGCTGTGTGGAAAACCACAGCTGGTATCGGAGTGCTGTGCTGAGAGCACAGGGAGTTTATTTTTTCCTCTTATGGTTTCTCTCCATTTCCCTATATTATTAGGTCATCTTTAATTACTGTCAGCTGCATCTTATGGGTTCCAGAGTGCAGATCTTAAACATTTTGTTAAATTTATCCCTAAGTATTTTACATGTAGATTGTTTGTTTTGCAGTGCTGAGGATGGAACCCTGGGCCTTCTACATGCTAGGCAAGTGCTCTACCACTGAGCTACAACCGCAGTGCCCCCCTCTACCCCTCACTCTTTTTTTTAAATACAGGGTCTTGCTACATTGCCTAGGCTGGCCTCAAAACTGTGATCCTCTTGCCTCAGCCTCTGGAGTAGCTGAGATTATAGGCATGCACCACTGGGTTCTGATGTTATTGTAAACAGTACAACACAAACAGTATTTCTAATGGTTTGCTGCTAGTACACAGAAATATAATCTATTTTTGTATATTGTTCCTGCATTCTATGACCCTCTTAACCTCTCTAATTGGTCCAGGTACTTTTTTGAGGGGCAGGAGTAATACAGGAGATTGAACCCAGGGGTGCTTTTACCTCTGAGCTGAACCTCCAGAGTTTTTGTTTGTATGTTTGTTTGTTTGAGAAATGGTCTCACTAAATTGCTGAGAATGGCCTTGAACTTGCAACCCTCCTGCCTCAGCCTCCCTCTGCCTGGCCCTAGATACTTTTTTATTCACTCCTCAAGACTTCTGACATAAATAATTATGTTGTCTCCAAATGGAGACAGTTTCATTTGTTCTATCCAGCTTGTCTAACCTTTTCTTTCTCTTACCTGATTGCACAGAGAGGACATTCAGTACAATGACAGCTCTGCCTCGTCCCCATGTCAGGGCAGTGGTCAGTCTATCAATATTATATTCATTGTTGTTTTTCACAAATGGCTTTTATCTGCTTATGGAATTTCCCTTCTTTTCCTAGCTGGCTGAGAGTTTCAATCATAATTGTTAAATTTTCACAAATACTTCTGTTCATCTTGAAATGTGTCAATAGGATTTTTCTATTAAAATAATTTATTAATTAATCTTATTCAAGTCATTTTCTAAAAAGTAGCACCCTTGGGTTCCTAGGATGGACTCCACTCTATCTTTCCTACCAGCCCGTCTCTACGATTCCATCAGGGCCCCAGGCAGTCCTTCCTGGTCACCACCGCCTCCAACTGTGCACTTTCCGTACTTCCAGTCATTCCCTAGACAGACAGAGCTCTTGAAAGACCAAGTTCATCATGTCGCCACCCCACACTGTGCTGAATCCTTCAGTAAACTCTCAAAGCCCCTCAGGATGAGGATATCATGCTTACATGCTTCCTAGCACCAATGCTCTCCATCCCTGCTGGGTCACAGGTCCCTGTCACCCCATGCCACAGCATCACACACACATTGCCATTTCCTCCCTCCCTGGGACTCTCAGGAAGCCTAATCTGCACCTAGCCCATGTGATCCTGTGCACTGGATACATCCTCATATGACAGACACAGTACCTCAGCCCAAAGTGTCTTCCTCATGGTTTGTGCCAAAAGACCCACCCCAGCCAACTCATCCAACTCACCCAACCATCTCTCCTAATATCTCTGGGCTTTATTTATCTTACTTTATTTCATTTTATTATATTTTTGTAGTTGTAGATAGACAGCATGCCTTTATTTATTTTTATGTGGTGCTAAGGATTGACAACCCCAGTGCCTCACACATGCAAGGCAAGCACTGTCACTGAGCTACAGCCCCAGTCCCAGCTCTGGCCTTCTCAGACATAAAAAATCCCAAACTGGGAAGGTGATCACTGTCACATTATAGAGAACTTGATGTTAAGCCAGAGTCTAAAGCCACACATCCCCTGACAATCTCAGGAAAGCCAGACCTCAGTTCTCAGAAGAGCACCCACACTGATAGTACCTGCTTTCAGCACCAGAAGCACACAGACCCCAGAGGGCTCAAGACCCCTAGAGAGACTCATCAAGGACATGGCAGGCACTTGACAGGGGAGAGCTGCTGCCTGCCCCCTCAACCCACCCCAGAAATGGCAGAAACTGGGACAAAAGAATCCTTGCACCCTGGTCAGTCAGACCCCTGGTATTAATGAAAAAGTCTGTATAGGAGGGCAAATGGCCCAAGGACAGGCTGCAAAGGGTACCCAAAAGGCTCGGAGAGGAAAGTCAGATCACCAAGGGGGTAGTGCCACCTAGTGGTGGCTGGAACCCATAGAGCCAGCGACAAACACGCCCCAAAATCATGGCAGAGCCTCAGCCTAAATGTCAGAGACCAAAACCCACTCCCACACAGTCTTCCTCAGTGACAGCTGGCTGACCGTCTCAGGTCCCTGAATGGATTTCAAGTGGTGGGTCCCTAAACTGGTACTGAGTCGTGTGTCTTTGCACAAATGTGTAAACATGCAAATATGCAACTGCTCCTGCAAAGACCCCAAGTCAGAGCACTGGGCTTCAACTGTTCCCTGCTCCCCTGGTGCCCATTCCCGACACCAGCTTCAATCTCAGGAAGTACAAAGCTCTGCCGAATCACGCACCCTACAAAGAAAGCCCTAATTACTGCCCAAAACCTGCTTCCCCAGAAAAGAAAAAAAGCCAAAATCCTCATCATGGCAGTTCTCAAGGTCACCCCAATATTAAGTCCAGCCTTTGGGGATGCTGACCTACTAGGTCTGAGCTTAGCCCAGGAATCTACTTTCTCCAAACTCCAGATGATTTTTTTTTTAACACAGGGTCTCACTATGCTGCCCAGGCTGGCCTCAAACTCAGGGGTTCAAGAGATCCTGCTGCCTTAGCCTCTCGAGTAATAGACTACAGGTATTCATCACCACATCCAATTTAAGTGGAGAAATTATTCTCTTCTTTTTTGGTGCTGAGGATCAATCCCAACACCTCATGCATGCTAACGGCACCTTTCTGACACTGAATTGCACCCCAGGGCCCAAGCTCTAGATGACTCTGATGAAGGGCCTCATCTAATGCAGCTGATCTGTATGCCAGACATACAGGACAAGCATAACCATGGCCCTCAAATCACCTGAGCTCAAAGCCTGCCCCAAGAAGGTGGGTGCTCAGACAGCTGGGTGGCAGTGGGGGGGGGTGGGGGGGCAGGAATGTAAGCAAGTAGCACAGAGGCTTCCAAGATAACAGGCCCCCACAACAGCCCAAAGAGAACCAGGCACAACACATGAAGCAGGAGAAAGACCTGCCCTTCACAGATGTCCCCCAGCAAGGGAACCTCAGGAGCCCAAGGGTCCACCACAGTAAGGATGGCACCCCTCTGCCTTCCAAAAGGACAGTAACACCTTGAGGCATGTCCTAGGGATGCGATTTGGCTCTACTTCACAAGCACTGAGTGAGAGAAATACTGTGCTCATTTTCAGCCATGATAAGAGGGGCCTAGAGTGGTGTGGCCCCTGGTAAGAGTCTCACTAGCTAAGGGGCAAAGGTCAGATCCACTTGCCCTAGATGGGGACACACAGTGCCCGCAGTGCCCACTCCTTCTTCCTGCCCAGCCCCAGGATGGCAACAGGCACCACCGCCAGGGACTTGGGACAATAGGAAGAACAACACACATAGCATGTGGCCTCCCAAGAACCAGCCCGCCCTCATGCCAGCCACAAAACAGGGTCCCCAGACAGAAGGGATGGGTCCAAATGGTTCAAGGAGCAGCTGGACATTCCAACCTGGACAGAGAAGTTGGTGCCATTCTGGTCAGAATGGCAGCCAGACACATCAGTTCTACGTATCTGACTGATGCTAGAAGCTGCTGGCAGACCTCTCCAACAGAGCCAATCAGGCACAAGGAGCTTCTTATCTCCCTTACAAGAAATGTAAGAAATGGAGATGTGTCGGGTGATCAGAGAAGCTCCAAGACCCATTTGGATACCTAGCAAGTTCAGAGAACAGGAGGAAACAAACAGCATCAGCCCTGCTGGGCCAGCTCTCCATGAGCCCAGATTCTGCAGGTGGAGTTCAAGAGGAAACAGCAGCCTGGTCTGTCCTCTGTGACTTCTCAAGACAAAAAGAAAATCAAGAGGCATTGTCAAGGAACAGAACTGAAGCCAACATTGCCAATCAGAAGGTGGCAGATTCCAGAGCCAGCAGTTGATGTATAATTATAGCAAAAGACAGCTCAGTAAGTCTCAGTCCTCACTTTCCCAGAGCAGCAGGAAAGACACCAGGAAACTGCAAGTTTTACAATCCCCTGAGCAAATAAAACAAACGGCTCCTTAAACTTCACAGGCCTGTGTTCTGGGGTCCAATGACTCATTCAAAAGGATCAATCCACACTCTCCCTGAGACTTAGAACACATCGGGAACTGAGAAGGGGGAGCTGGACCAAGGCTGGGAGGCAATCAATCTGCAGAGGGCCACAGCAGCTAACAGGCAGAGGACCACAAAGCCAGTGCTGTATCAGATGAGCAGTGGTACCCAGAAAGACGGGACAGAAGACAGATGGGATCGGTAACAGGAACAGCTCTGCCCTTTGTATGTGTCAGAACATGATGGCCAGCAGCTCCAACATGCAGCCCATTCTGAATCCTTCCACCCACCCACTGGCAATGAGCTTGGCACAGACAAGTTACAGAGGTTGCTCCAGGGGCCCGAGTAGGACAACATCCACTATCATGGCTTAACCCTAAATCCAGTTCATCCCCAACCTCTCAGGTTACAATCACACAAAAGAAATTATTTCTCCCAAAGCAATTACTTCCTGGGCATGTACAGAGTCCTCTAACAAAGTCTGACAATGCAAGGCAATCGGACAGTTGCCCCTGCTCTGCTCAAGGACATCTGGTTTTCAATGAAGGCATTACTGAGACTTAGACAAGAAGAGTCCATCAGTTCCCTTTCCCTACCACTGTGAAATGCCTCACTAAACACAGGCAGGGTGAGTCCAAAGTTCCTACTCCTATTTGGAAAGGACTCTGAACAAAGAGGCAGGGCTGCCTTGTCAATACAGAAGCCAACTACCCAGAGAGGTAGGGATGGGGGACAGCGCCCACCTACCTGAGGTCTAAGCCCATGGTGTGGTCCAGATTCTCCCAGCTTTGCAGCTTCGCCAGCAGCCTCTGAAAAACAGTATAGGCAGGTCTCCTATCACCATGTGTCAGACAACTGGCACAAAAACACTATGACACAGACACTAAGCCCCCAATCTTAGGGAAGGATCTGTCCCTTATCTCTGAGCTCAGATGTGTGGCTGCTCCAAGGATGCACCAAAGCAATCAGGCTATTATTCCCAGCTGTTGAAGCTATGCGGCATACAGCTCATTCCTTCCTGGACCTGTATATCCAAGTGTGAATCCAGCAAGCTACAAGGAACATGAGGGTGCAAAGGTTTTGCAGTCTCTTGTGCCCAGGGTGCAGATCTGGGCAGCTGAACCCTAAGGACTCACCTCTCCCCTCTCCCAAGTACCTCTCAGGATGCCAAGCCCCAGACAGATGGACTCAGTCTAACAGACAAATTTTCCCCAATCCTATGGCAGACTAGGACCAGCAAGCCCCAAGAGAATGGGCCTGTTCAATGCTGGCCCAAAGCCCAGAAAGTTGCCCTTCTGGAATTGAAGCAATTGAAGGAAGAACCACTTGGATTTGACCTCCTGTCACCTCCTCCCATAACCAGCTGAGTGCTACTACAAACCATTCATTCGAGTATTTCCAGATCTCCTCTATGTACCAAGCACATGCTTGGTTATTAACTTTCCTACAGCCAGTGCTGGTCAAGTTACTATGCACCAGGCCCTGCTCTGAACACTTGACATGAGGCAGACACTGTCACTATTCCTCACTCTGCAGATGAAGAGACAAACAGGTTAAGGAACTGGCCCAGAGTCAAAGAGCCAGCAAGCATCCACAGCAGGACTTCAAACTACAAGCAATGTA
The DNA here is from genome assembly GCF_052094955.1 of Ictidomys tridecemlineatus. Classification (NCBI taxonomy): domain Eukaryota; kingdom Metazoa; phylum Chordata; class Mammalia; order Rodentia; family Sciuridae; genus Ictidomys; species Ictidomys tridecemlineatus. Next base: position 18,568 of record NW_027522684.1, read on the forward strand.
ATTCTAAACCCCGAAATCTTAAAACAATTTCAAAAATAACTATGTCCGGAGAAAAAAGAGAAGAGCAATTGGCTGACAGTTGTCTTTCCAATACACTCCTACAGAAGCTACCTCTGAGGAGGAGCTGCCCTGGAAGGCCCCACTGATGGCAAACAGCCGCAGCAGCTGCTCAGAGGGCTCCGTGGCCCCAAATGGCTCTGAGCTGTCTTGAAGCTCCAAAAAAGGACAAAGAGTGCTCCCCAGGTCAGGAAGTAGCCAGTGTAATTCAGGGCGGCCAAAGATGGTTAAGATGGTTGGAACAGTGGCGTGGAGCATGTCAGACAAACCAGGGTAGAACAGCAACAGAGTGACTCAGGAGAAGCAGTAAAAAGGACAAAAACTCCAGGCAGGAGCCAGGAATCCTTAGCTCTGGTCCAAACTCACTGGACACTGACCCTCCATTTCCTCCTCCAACCACAAGGTGACTTTCCAATACTGTACAGCAATGGCATTTTCCCACACAGCGTCACTGGTAAGTTACAATGACAGATCAGAAGAAAACACCCAGCATGGCTCTCCATCACGTCCTCACATGTAGGCACCGTGTGCCATTTCCTTGCTGGCACACCCTCTGTGCCAGTCCTCTATAGCCTTGAGTTAAACTGCATAAACTCAGTGGCTTCAACATAGTTTCCTACAATACTTAAGCCTAAAATCCCACTTAGTTCTCACTGAGCTAAAATTCATGTGTGGGCCAGCTGCATTCCTTCTAGGGGCTCCCAAGAGAATCCATCTATTGTCTTTTCCAGCTTCTAGGGCTGCCCACACCTGTTGCCTTTACCCTCACAGCTGGCAATGGCAGGCAGGTCTTCCTCTCCTACTTCCTTAGACCATGCAGCCCACCTGACAACCAGGATCCTCCCCCACTGCAGGCCAGCTGATTAGCAGATTCAACCTTGTCACATGCATTCATAGGTTCTGGAATTAGGACATGGACCCCTTGAGGGCCATTGTTCTTCCTACCACACTGCCATGACAATAAGTACATTACAGGTAACCAGCTATTGCACAAGATGGAAATGGCCAGAGTCCTCTGGAGAGGGCTAAGGACAGTCCCATAGGCATGGCTTGCCCACTTGAACCCTTACCTCCTTCTCCAGTTCTAAGTCAACCAGAGTTTCCTGCATCTTCTCCTGGCGGCCCAGCCTCCTCTGAAGTCCCTCCAGCTCCTCTGTGAGCAGCCCGTTGGTCTCCCTCATCTCCCTGCAAGGCCAGAAACTGTCACTCCCACAGCCACATATACAGGGGACAAACCCACCCCATGAAACCCAGTCGCATCTGGAAGCAGCTGGGCCTCATCCCAGCTCCTCACCGCAGGTGTGCATTGTCTTCCCGCAGCCGCTTTAGCTCCCGCTCCATCCTGGGAAGCCGCAGCAGCTCAGACTTCATGCTCCGCACCACGGCAGCATCCTGCTCCTGCAGACACAGTTTCTGCTCCAGGTCCTGACAGAGGCAGGCAGAGAGGAAGAAAGGAAAGAAGAGTGAGCAGCCAGGGGACACCTAGGAAACGCAAGTCTCAGCTAAGTGAGAAGCCAGTCTGAAAAGGCACATGTGGTGGCTTCCACCTGCAGGACACTCTGGAGAGAAGAGAAGGATGGGGCAGTGAGATAGCAGTGGTCCTCAGGGGGAGGAGGAAAAGCAAGTGGTGCTCGGAGGGCTGCAAGACACTACAATGGGGGACACATGTCAGGGTGCATCTGTTCAGAATGTGGCCCCCAAGGGTGAACTCCAGTGTAGCCTGTGGAGTAGGTGATGAGGAGTCAATGCGGCTTAGTCAACTGTGGTAATGATCCACTTTGAAGCGGGTGCTAACTGCGGGGAGATGATGGTGGGAGACAAGGGGTCTGGAAATCCTCTTATATTCTCTTCCATTTGGCTGTGAACCTAAAACTTTTCTAAAAAATAAAGTCTACTCATAGGAACCACAAAGTTCCTCTGCTAAGTTATAACAGTACCAGAACCTCGGCAATCTCCCTGGATTAGGCCCCAACCCCAGATCCCTCCTGAGATTGCACCTGATGTGATTCTGGCTGTGTCCTCTTCAGCCACCTCTAGCCCTGCCCATTTGTGCCAGCATCCATCCACACCACATAAATGCATCCATCCATCTGGTTCCTCCCAGACTTATTTATCCAGAAGGAACCACTGGCACACCTGGACCAAAGACACTCAGCAAGGACATACGTTCTCATTACATGAAGTCACTTCTGCACCAGCAGCACTCCTGCAGCAACTGAGTCCATTTCAACTGCAAGAACAGACTTCTTTGCAACGTCTGTCACCTTAGGACTCAACAGAAGCACACTGGCATTTAGTGACAATCACCAAACAGGCTGAGTACAAACAATATCCAAATTGGTCTATCAATAAGTGCCACTAAAGCCAAGCACAGCGGTGCATGCCTATAATCCCAGCCGCACACGAGGCTAAGGCAGGATGAATGCAAGTTCAAAGCCAGCCTCAGCAATTTAGTGAGGTGCTAAGCAACTCAGTAAGACCCTGTCTCTAAATAAAATACAAAATAGGGCAGGGGATGTGGCTCAGTGGTCAAGTGCCTGAGTTCAATCCCTCCTACACCGACAAAAAATAATAATAATAAGTGTCACAGAGTCCAGCTCTGTAAGGGGCTAAGTCAAGAGGCAGAGGCAGAGTGACACAGAATACAAATCAGGCAAGCAAAGACTGAGAGGTGGGCTAAGGGTCATAGAGGGAAGGACAAGGTTCAGGAGAAGCTAACCAAGAAGGTGAGTTGTGGGGGGCAAGTGGGGGTGCCAAGCAGGCTGGCAGCCAAGGAGAGCAGGAGCAAAGCGCACAACCTGCCCAAGCAGGCACAGTGGAAAGCTGTAGGGAGCCATGGCCACGGGTCTCCTGAAGGGCCTGGTTGTTACTCCAAAGGCAACAAGAGGCCATGGAAGGGATCTCAAGGCATCATCTTTCTGGCAACACCCTCCACAGTGAAACATGTGGCCTGAGCTCCCATCAGATGGACCTGGCTTGGGGACCCATTTCAGTGACTCTCCAGTATGTGACTATGGGCAGGGTTTCAACTTTTGTAGGTCTACTTTGTACCATCTCCAATGTCACTTTTTCCTTGTGTTTCTAGTGGGCCTTTCTTCACTAGGACACAAGCTTCCTGGGAGCAGAAATGGTTATTTCAGGGCTGGGGATGTGGCTCAAGAGGTAGCGCGCTCGCCTAGTATGCGTGCGACCCGGGTTCGATCCTCAGCACCACATACAAACAAAGAAATGGTTATTTCACTCACCTTGGCCTCCTGGCAGCCAGCACAGTACCTAGAAGATAGGACAGTGGCTAACATCCACTGAGGGCATCTTCAGCTCAGAAAGGCCTGCAAATAGTGGGTGGCAGAAGGGCTAAGACCACCCCTGAGATGCCTGCAGGACACACACAAGGTTGACACAGAGCAACCCACCTTAATCTTCTGTTCTTGGTCTGTTCTTGCTTCTTGGCTAGCCTGAAGTTCCTGAATTTTCTGATTAACTTCCTGACATTTCCTGTTCAGAGAAGAGTGCATGACATGAAGGAACACCTTAAGAATACTCTCAGCCTAAGCTCCTGGCACAAACAAGGCCACTACAAGGGTACACCCAGGTCCTGGAGTAGCCCCTGCAGTGGCTCTCATCTGGATGGTGCTGCCGTGGATGAACATCGGCCACTGACAGCACCCCACAGTTCTCCACACACTGCTCACCCTCCACCAGTGATCACCAGACCTGATGCAACCACAGAAAGGACCCACTCAGACCTGATCACCCCTTTCCCCAAGAAGCAAAAAACTCAGATTACAGCTGGTAAGGGAAGGGTCAACTCCTCAGGAGAGAACCCAAAGCCTCCTGACCACACCATCCTCTAGATTTTCCCACATCTATCTTGCTTACCATGTCCCCCAAACCTAAAATGTCCTTTCCCATCAACAGCCCACACAAACTCAAGGGACATCTTGCATGTTCTTCAAAACCTAGCTCAGCATAAGATCTTCTCTGGAAGCCTGCTCTGAAAAGGTGTGCCACCCTGAGAAGGAGGAGCTGCTGCCCTCATCCTGGCTCAAAAACATTTAAAACACCCCCTATCCTAGCACTCAGAATCCCAGTTTCAGAGGCCTTGTGTCAGTCCCTCCTGCAGCCTGCGGTGAGAAAAGCATCCAGGGCCTGGCACAGACACAGAGGCAAAGCCCCGCATCCCCAAGCTCCTTTTCCCTCACCTGAGCTGCAGTTCAAGCTGCTCCTTCAGCTCCTGCTTCTCAGACTCCAAGCGCTTCACCTGCACCTCCTGGTCCATCAAACTCCATTGCAGCTCTGAGACACGACCCTTTAACACATTGATGGTCTGAAAGGAGAGGGGATTCCAGGTGGCTCATGGATGCAAACGTAACTTCCCGGCAAGTTACAGTGAAAGGAAGAGCCATCACTTCCTGCCTGTTACCATGGGGTGGGAACAGAGCCCACCCCTGCGGAGCCTACACCTGGGTAAATGAGACAGACAATCTCAGAAGTATTGCAGGCCAGAACCCTGGGTCATAGTCCCCACAAGCTGACAGACAGATCTGGGTTACAACCAGGCCCTCGAGGAAAGCTAGTCCTGGGACTCCCAGAGCAAAGCTGCCACTAGCCAGAATGTGCCTAGCCTCTCAGGCCTGGTGGCCTCTATACCCCTTATCCTAGGCCCACAGTGTCCCTACACCATGCATCCACCTTAGCCTTCCCTCCACTCTTTGGCTCTCATTATGCTCTCAACCCAGAATTCTTCCTCTACCCATCCTCACACCACAATTCCAACCATCAGTAAGGATGCAGCACTCCCAGGCCAGCAAGGTGGTTTAGAACCAGCTGGGTTGGCTACAGTACTCAGAAAGAGACAGTCCCAGAGCAAAACCAGCAGGGCCCATCCAGCAGCTTCCAGGAGGGACAAGTCCACCTGACACCACAGAATAGGCATGTGAAGGAACCACCACTCTTTGCTCTGACATCACCTCATCCACCACCAACCCCTTCCTGAGGGAAAGAGCATGCTGGTCAAGCCAACACAAAAAACCAGCCCTGTTCCTTGTCATGCAAACTAACACAGCCTAAATTCCACCCTAGGGAGCCCACACAGAGGGCAAGACAGTGGGTCCAGCAACCTCACCACAGTAAGTCACACTGGGTAGAACTGTAGGGGGCAAGGGGTCTCCCGAGGTGGCATCCTCTGCAGAGAAGCCACAGCACTCCTTTCTTTTTCCTGAGAACTGTACCCAACCCAGGACCCAGGGAAACACACTGGTGCTATTCAAAGCATGACCCTCTAGGGGACACACATGGGGCACCCCATACTCAACAATCTGTATGGTTCACTTTATCACAAGAGTGAGCACCACAGTGGGACTCAAAAAACAACAGAGGTGCCAGGCATGGTGGCTCACGCCTATAATCAGAGCAACTCAGGAAGCTGAGACAGAAGGATCAAAAGTTCAAGGCCAGCCTCAGCAATTTAGCAAGGCCCTAAACAAGTGAGACCCAGTCTCAAAATAAAAAATAAAAAGAGCTAGGGATGCCCTAAGGTTAAACCCCCATACCAAAAAAAGAAAGAAAAAGAAAAAAGAAATGGAGATATTAAAAACACATCCACTGGGCTGGGGTTGTGGCTCCATTGTAGAGTGCTTGCCTAGCATGTGTGAGGCACTGGGTTTGATTCTTAGCATCACATATAAATAAAATAAAGATCCATCAACAACTAAATATATATATTTAAATATATATATATTTTAAAAACACACACACACACATCCATCAATGGCCTGCTGAGTTCAGTAAACATGCACTGAGCACTAAGCACTACACCAGAGCCAGCCTGCCCTGATGGAGGACAAACATCCTGGGGAAAGTCAGACCATCAGCAAGTAAACAGATAAAACGGAGAACTTCAGAGTGGCAAGTAACATAAACTGGGGCACTGTGATAGGAGATGGCAGTCAACGGGGAAGACCTATGACTTTGAACTGAGTGATGAGAGAGGGCTTCTCTGAGGACATGGCCCCACTCAGGACCACCTCTTCTACCCTTCACTGAAGTGTATGTATAGCTCCCTTTGACCACAGAACAGCGACACAGCCCAAAATGCAGATCCCAGGGCCCACAGAGAGCCCACTTCTCCAGAAGCAGGAGCCAGCTTCTCTGGAAGCTGATCACGTCTCCTCTCCTGCCAACACTCACTTCAGAAGACAGATGTGGGAACAACCTTAACATGCTCCCCAGTGCTGCCAAGGCAAAAATAACCTACAGCCCGCTCCTGAGGATCTATCAAGTGGAGAAAGCCACATGGAGACAGAATACCAATGATGCGACATGGTGTTTCCCCCCTCCTCAGGCGGTTCTCATCTGTTTCCTCTCGGCACCTGTGATCTTGAACACCACAGAAGAGGGACAAGGAAGGTCAGAGGAGTCCAGTACCCACCAGCACTAACGCTCAGGCTGTCTCTACAACATACATAGCTGTCCCTGAGACTACAGTTCATATACATCCTGGTTCAAAGGCAGTCTCTGATGCTGAGAGATGCTAAAAGACTTCGCTGATAATCAAAGAAATGCAAATCCAGAGGCACCTACTTACATCTTCTGGAAAAAAAAGAAAAAAGTATTTCCAGAATATACCACCATCTGCGAACAGTGAAAGCTACAGCAATACTAGATACTCCGTGGTGGTTATCAACACAACCCAGCAACTAGCAACAACCACCACAGAGCTATGACTGGGTCTGCCACCCTATTCCTTGGGTCTGTCCAAACAAAACTTAACAGAAATAAACAGAGTGCATGCACAAAACTGCCTGTCAGGGAGCTATCGGGGCAAACACAAGGAAACCAAACACTGGAAAAAGGACAAAAATGGATTAGCCAACCATTAAAATTCATATTAACAAAGAACAAAAAAGGGCTCCACTTACTAATTGAAAATCACAGAATGGAAAATTAATTTATTTACTCTGATTATGACCATGCAAAAACTACAGGTGCACATGTGAGGAGCATAGTTTAAAGGATGCCTCTTTGCTACTAGGTGAAGTTGGGAGGTCACTTGTTCTTTTCCCTTGGAAAATGGCTGAAGGCAAGAAAGCAAACCCCAGGGCCTGCATGCAGGCCCATGCTTACCTCGCTGGCTGTAGCCAGGCCATCCTCCTTTTCCCGCAACTGCTGGCTGGCAGCGTCCAGGCTCTGTTTGCACAGCTTATGGCGCTCCAGTTGCTCTTGCATCTTCTCCTCGGCCTCAGCCTCCCGCTCCTGAAGCTGCCGAATACGCGCCAGGAGCTCCTGGTTGCGGTCAACCTCACGCTATGGAGAAGGAAGATCATGGCCAGAGAGAGTTGAAATCCCAAAGGAGTATCAGGACAAGGACACTCCAGACCCGACTTAGGCCATTCAGGCCCACAGAATAGCCAGACAGAACCATCAGCCAAGTCCCCAGCAAAACCAGGTGAAAACCTGGGACTGGGATGGCAGTGCCAGTGCTTCTGCCACAGTAGCATAACAGTTCCCACTGAAAGAAACCAGGGCCCTTGGAGGGCACTCAGCATGGATGACACCACACACTCATTAAACTGACTGCTCAGTGATGAGCAGGGATGAGATGGAGCATGGAAAATGTAAAATTCAGAATCGACCTTGGAAAAAAGCTGAGCTTTTGCAGCACCAGCAGATCTTGTCGAACTACACTCAGGCCATCATTAAAATGAGTCTGCACTTCCCAACGAGCCAATGACTGGAGCAGGGACAGGTGGAAGTCAGCCTGCAAACGGAACCATTTACAGGGGAGCTAGATCTGCCACAAGTGTATCTGATCACGTGGCCCTTCAAAGATACCACATATCATTACCCTCAGGGAGGCCATGTTGCTTATGCTGGTGAGGAAGGGATAGAACTAGGACACATGCCACTGTGACAACTCATGAGGGCCTGAAGAGTTCACCTTCAGACCCTGAAAAAGGACCAGATAGTAGGAATCAGATCCCAAGAAGAAAGATGGTGAGTGCCACCCACCCAGCACCCTGCCTTCTAGCTCAACCAGCCTGATTCAGCAGGAAGCTGCCAGCACCAGCTCCCTCCTAGGACCACCAGGAACTTCCCCCAGGTCCTACTCAGAGTAAACACTTATGCCACCCTTTCCTAGGACATTCCAGCCCAAAAAGCACACACATAGGTTTAATAAAAGCACACACATAGGGCTGAAGCTTTATGGAAAGACGGCCAATCTCCACCACAAGGGGACTCAAGGGGATGCAACTTCAAGTGCAGCCTCTAAAATAGCCAGGGGACCCTTTTGCTAGACAGAATAAGAATCTTCTATTAGGGGACTTGGAGGTATAGTTCAGTGGTAGAGCACATGAGTTCTACATGGGCCTGATCCTAGCCCCCAAAAATAAAGAAACTGCTCTGTCAGCCCAGGGCCCTCCCACACATCACTACTGCACTGCCAGTCAAACACAGATGAGGAGCCCAGGTAGGCTTTCAGACCCTAGGTCTTACCACCATTTTCAGGAAGAGGAGTGCCTGTCCTCCATACTCACCTACCAGCAACCTGGCAGCCCCTGAAAAAACAATGTAGAAGCCAAGACTCCAGGGACAATCTGAAAACGACTAATTTCCATGGCTCCTGGGGCCCCTCAGCATGTCTGTGGTCATGAAAAGCTTCTCAAGTTCCCAAGTTTGTCACTCTGTGCCCCTGAGCTTTAACAGACCCTGCTGCAACTCCTCACTCAAATGCTCTTAGGTACCCACAAGGCACCACCAAATGTGCCAGACATTGGAGATCCAGGGCAGGCACACAGGCCCTACCTTCAAGGCATTTTGCCCAGAGAAACTCCAATAGTTCCAGGGCCCATCCTTCTGCCTGAGAGCCAGGACCATTTCCATTAGCACTGCATATTCATACAGTCCAAGGACCCCTGGTATTGTCTGTCCACTCAACAAATGGCACTTCAAAGTCTTGGCTCATGAGCCCAGACAGCACACCAAAGCAGGAATCTACATTCCTGGCTCTAACAGTCCAATTTGCATTACACCCTGGAGGAGATCTACACAGGGACAGGAAACTGTAAGTACATGTATACACGGCAAGTGGGGGCCAGAAAAGAAAGGAAGGAATGCCTGAGAGATTCCCTGGTCTGTGGCATTGGCTGAATCTTGGCAGCCTTTTCACAACTGATCAGCACTTAGTGAAAACCTGGCAAAGGACTGTTAATCAAAGCGATGCCGACAGAAGGTTCTTGGACTGAGCCTTCCTGGAGTTGCAAGGCTGCACTTTCCTGCTGTCCTGGGAAGCCAAGAGCAAGCACAGCAGCGAGAGTAGGGCACTTTCCTGAGGTCCTACAACCACCCTGGTGAGACAATTCAAGCAACTCAGTAATGTTCTAAGCCTGTCACCCCTGCACCACTTGGTAGATCTGCCAGATCTGCATTCCAATTTCTCCAGAGAACAGAGGAAACCAAGACACCCAGCAGATTTGTTGGCACTGTGGCCTCACTGAGCAGTAAACACAGCCAGAGAATCCCCACTTTGTGGCTCTCCCCATATCAAGCCACCCTTCTCCAGCACAGCTAACATGGACCCACCATAGGTATCCTCAGAGGAACAACCTGGCAATCCCCATGCAGAGTGCCTCAGTTGGCCCTGGCTGGTTCCTGACTTCTTACAGCCTGGTAAGCATGCATCCAGCCTATTGTCCCCAGAGGCTGATTGGACAAACACTGCCCACCTGGACCCACCTCGTAGTTCCTGGCGCTGGTGTTGGCTGCCCGCTCCAGCTCCACTCGAGCCCTCTTGTGACTCAGCTCCATCTGCATCTTCTCCCGCTCCACCTGGATGAGGTAGGACTTCGAACGGATCTGCTCTGCTCTTTCCTCCAACTGAGAAGGTCGTACCCAAAGATAAAGAAAATCCTCAGCAGCCACGTCAAACAAGGCAAGTTGCTCCGCTCAATGCACCCCAAGTGCCACTCCAACAAGGTCTTGGTCCCCAGGTGGGAAGTGGGTGAGAGGCAACAAGCAAGGAAAGATTAAGAGAATCAGAAGGAGACACATTTTAAGATGACAGTGGGTGAGCTTGTTCTAGGAAAGAAGGTGTGTTCATTTTCTATAGCTGTATAATAAACTGCCACAAACTGGACAGCTAAAAACACCACTCATTAACAGGCGGTGGGCTCTGCAGATCAGAAGTGCAGACATGTGGCTGTTCTCTGATAAAGGTCTCTTAAGACTAAAATTAAGGCAGTTGGCAGGAACCCCTAGCTAGCCCACCAGTGAAAGACAAGATCCACTTCTCAGCTATCTGTCAGTACCTGGAAGCTGCCCACCCCCCTCACCACATGCCCTACTCCCTCCCCTACTGAGTCCAACTCTTCTGACTCTAACATCTGGACTCAATCTTTTTAAGGGGCTCATGTGATTAGATCAGAAACCCAGGGAACCTCCCCAACTTAAGGTCCACTGATTGATTGGCAACATTAATTAGATCTTCGAAATCCCACTGCAACAACACCAAGTTAGCATTCAATTGAGTAACCAGAAGGTTAGAGTCTACGATGGGGCCAGAATTTGGGGGCTACTTTAGAAGTAGGCCCACAAGAGATAAGTACTTGCAGGTGATTCAAGCCTCAAAGGGCCCCAGAGGACATGCCCACAGTCTCTCAGAGTCACTGTTTTCACTGGGACCAAAGCCTTGCTGCCTGGAACCTCCCAAACATTTAACCTACACAGACCCTTGAGCTGAATCAGAATCACTTCTAGACACATTCTCAGGAGGCTCACATACACATTAAAGTCTGTAAACCACTGGGCTAGCATGGTCCCCTACAGGGGCAAACTTTCCCCAGGGGACACTTAGCACTGTCTGGAGACACTTCTGATTGTTACAGAATGGAATTAGTAGTGCTGCTGCCCACCGATACACAAGGGCAGAAGCCCAGGATTGTTGCTAAACATCTGACAGTGCCCAGGAAAGTTCTGCAAAAAAAAAGTGCCCAGCCCCATGCCAACAGTGCCCACAGGGTGAGGGCCCTGGCTAAAGCAATGCTCCTCCCCTGGCCCTCCCACCTGGGTTCTTTCTTTATTCTTATTACATTTCACCTCATTGTAACTCTGACCTGTTGATATTTGGAGGTTCCTAAGCTCATTCTTCATACTCACTAGCCTTCTCATTCTTAACTCTGTCTCAGAAAGCCAGAATCTCTTCGTCTATAGGGATGTCACCACACAGGGACCAAGGGCACCATACTTGCCCGCCGGCTATGTGTCAAGAACAACTTAAAACTTTCCTTTGTGTTTAAACAACACTGAAGTTTTCTAATACACTCCCAACTAAACACTCCCAACTAAAACAAGGGCTAAAAAGAGGGGCAGGCACCTGGCAGACAAGACACCCCATCTATCTTTGCCTCCAAATTCCCCAGATTGTCCTCAGGTCCCTCACTACAACTCAGGGAGCCTTGAAAGGAAGAAAAAGAACCATGCCTGGCATCCAGGGCAGGACATGACCAGAGTCAGGTCCCAGACAGGTCTGTAATCATGATTCCTACCTACCTTACTTGGGTACAGACTGATCACTGATCCCTACCTGAGGAAGTCTGTAACAGTAAACAATGGGGACCTCCAAGGTCCAATTCTGATTTAAAAATCCCATGATTTTCCTTTTTTTTTTATATCAGGGATTATTGAACTCAGAGGCACTCAGGCACTGAGCCACATCTCCAGCCCTATTTTGTATTTTATTTAGAGACAGGATCTCACTGAGTTGCTAAGCGCCTTGCCACCGTGAAGCTGGCTTTGAACTCACGGTCCTCCTATCTCAGCGTCCTGAGCCACTGGGATTACAGGCGTGCGCCTCGATATCTGGCATACATTTTCCCATGGATTTTGACAAGCTAAATTTCCCAGACATTTGCATCAATAACATTATACCACTTTTTAAAATCATAGCATTTTTTAAGACCAAAGTTACCAATTTATTTTGCCAGAAATCAAAGATAATAACCACCTATTAACACTGCCTCTTCATAAAAGTGGTGATACACACCTATAATCCCAGTGACTCAGGAGGTTGAGATAAGAGAACCTCCAAGTTCAAGGCCAGCCTCAGCCTTAACTTAGTGAGACCTTGTCTCAAAATTTAAAAAACGGGGGGGGGAGGGGGGCGGTGCCTGGAGGGGGCTAGATGTGCTCAGTGAGAGAGTGCTCCCTGAGTTCAATTCCCAGGTTACACAAATTTTTTTTTTAAACCACAAAAAGTATAATAGGTCTAATCTCAGAATAATGACCCAAGAAAGGGCAGTGTGCAGCTCAGTGCTCTAACTAACAGTAATTCCATCACTGAATAAACCACACAAACACCATCCTTTTTGCCAATCAGTACATGAGCCTTACCTGGTTCAGTTGACATGGGTCACAGAATCCAGAGCACATGCAGAGTGGACAAGAGAAAGATAGACACAAGCAGAGAAGACCGAGAGGAGGATGGTACAGCAATGGTGCAGTGACAGGGCTCAGGCAAGGCCAAGACACCACTTCTTTCCTTGGGGGCCCAGATGTCCCAGCCCAGAATAGGACTAAGCCCATGATTCTCTAGGGCCTGAAGTCCTTCAGGAGACCTGAACCCTTTGCAACTATATCCATAGTGAGCATTCTCAAGAACTTGGAATCAGAGAAAACTGCAAAAATCACAGGATCTGCAAATTGCCCCCTATAGGCTAAAACAGAATATCCAGTCCCTCCGCTTATTGCCCTGGCTTTCTCACTAGGCTGACTAGGCGACCAGGTACCTGTGTTTACAATACAGCCTCTCTATGTTACATCTTCAAGGGGACAGTATGCTCATAATTCTGGCACCCATGCTCCTACGCAGTTGGGTTTTGTCCTCAATTAAATGAATAGACTGGCTTTTTGGCATCCATGAATACATCAGTATGAACCCACAGCTATGCACATGTCCACTCTTGGGGTGCTTATGAGGCAGGCCTTTAACCATGACAGTTCAGGGCAGGTCCTGGTCTCCAACTAGCACCCCAAATGATAAATGCCCAGGATGAGATCTGGAAGACCACAACTGGCCTCTAAGCCTACCTAATACTCACCTACCTCAATTGTGTAGAACTTGAACAGGCCCCACCTGAGCCTAGGTGTCTTTAACAGAGACCCCACCCAGCCTTTCACCTGCATGCTCTGCTGGTACTGCATCTGCAAAGAACCTGGGGCACAGGTAGACACATCCAGACCGGATCCTCCCTCTACTCGCTGAGAAATGAAGTTGTTCAGAGATCTCAGGGTAGACAAGACAGTGGTGTTCTCCCCCAGGTCTTCCATGGTCACTTTCCTTCTGGGAGAACAAAAAAAGTCAGAGTCAGCCTTTCCACAGATCATCAGATGCCACCATCAGCAATGCTTCTAGACAGCCCTAATGCCTTCTCAGAGCCCACAACCACTTTCTTCAAAGGAAACAGAGAGTACACGCCACCAATTTACCAAGAGGAAAAGAGGCATAAAAGCATGCAAACCCCAGGCTCAGTAGCCATACCTGTAATCTCAATGACTCAAGAGGTTGAGATTGGAGAATCACAAGTCTGAGGCCAGCCTCAGCAATTTAGTGAGATCCTGTCTCAAAATAAAAAGAGCTGGGGATATAGTTCAGTAGCAAAGTGCTCGCCTCACATGCACAAGCCCATGAGTTCAATGCTCAGAACTGGGGGAAAAAAACAGTCACCAAGTCACTATTTGAATACTGGCCAACAAAACAAATGGACAGCCAGCTCTCTAGAGAAGATGCTTAGCAGCCCAGTAGCCTCTGGGAAATCAGAAACAAAGCATGCAACAGCATGATAAAGGCAATGGTGGGCACAGGAACACAAGTGTGACTTCATATTAACAGCAACAGCAGTAAGTGCCATCACTCCCTCCAACCAAGTCCCAGAGAGGAGGCATCCCACATGTACCCAAATGGTAGATTGTGCAACCGTCACCTCACATTTGACCAGCACTCTGCTTATACATTAGAAAACAACAGCTCAATCTTCAAAACAAGTTGGTGTATTCAGTCTTCTTAGAAATTTTACAGATGATGAAACTGAAGCTTCGGAAAGGTACAGAACAAGACTGGGGTTGGGGTTGTAGCTTAGTGGTAGAGCGCCTACTTACCATGTGTGAGGCCCTAGGTTCGATCCTCAGCACCACATAAAAATAAATAAATAGAATAAAACTATTGTGGAAAAAAATAATTTAAAAAAAGATACAGGGGCTGGGGATGTGGCTCAAGCGGTAGCGCGCTCGCCTGGCATGCGTGCGGCCCGGGTTCGATCCTCAGCACCACATACCAACAAAGATGTTGTGTCTGCCGAAAACTAAAAAGTAAATATTAAAAAGAAAATTCTCAATAAATAATGCTGCAGTAAACTTGGGAGAGGAGGTATCTTTAAAAAAAAAAAAAGTACAGAACGGCTGGGTGCGGTGGCACACACCTATAATCCCAGAGGCTGGGGAAGCTGAGGCAGGAACATCACAAGTTCAAAGCCAGCCGCTGCAACTTAGCAAGCCCTAAGCAACTTATCAAGACCCTGTCTCAAAATAAAAAATAAAAAGGGCTGGTGAAGTGGCTCAGTGGTAATGAGCCCCAGTACCAAAAAAAAAAAAAAAGGTACAGAAGAGATCAGAAGCTGGGTCTGATTAGTCTGAAGGTAGCATGCATTCTACAAGCTCATGTGTAAAAGAACTGCTTCCTCAACACCTGTGCTTCCTACATGTCATGCCAGCTGCCACCAGCCAAAAGGTGTGGAACATCCCACGTACATTTATGGCCAAGAGGCTTGAACTCCCCCCACAGGCACATACTATTTCTCCCCTTAGGAAGGGGCAGTGCTAGTTCATTTCCCTTTGGTATCAGAATGAAAATACACACAAACCCCTTTAAAAACATTTTTTTTTGATTGGGTGCTCATAATCTTAGCTACTTAGGAGACTGAGGAAGGACTATCTCAAGTTTGAGGCCAGCCTGGACAACAAAGCAAGACCCTGTCTCCAGAAGAAAAAAAATAATAACAATAACTTAGCTTGTCTCCGAGTTTCTGACTTAAAAGAACCTTGAGAATGGAGTCGATCTGCGCTTTCAGTGCTGTGAGCCTGGTAAACCCAGGCAGGAAACAGGCTCTACCCTCCAAGCCCAAATCTATTTTCCAAGTTCAGACCAGAGCCACACTTTCCATCCTCTTCTCCAAACACCATCCCCTGAGAACTGACCCATTAATATACTAAAATGAAAAGAACACTGTATTTTCAACTTCCTGGAACCAGGCTGCTCCATCCACACCATACACACCTGAGGCTCAAAACCTTCCAGCCACCTGAAGGTGGAACCCCCAACACCTCTGGACAGCCCCTGATATGGGAGTCAGGAGCATACTACCCTTCCAGCCTCAAAAGAGAAATGGCAGAAAAAATTTAAATAAGTGACCAAGATCCAGGCAAAGTGGTGCAAGCCTGTAATCCCAATCATTTGGAGGACTGCAAATGCAGAGGCCAGCCTAGGCAACTCAACAAGACCCTCAGCAATTTAGCGAAACCCTATCTCAAAAAATGAAAATGGCTGGGGATGTAGCTTAGTGGTAAAGCGCTCTTAGGTTCAATCTCCAATATCAAAAAAATAAAACTAAAAGTAAGAAGTGTCCAAGAAAACTCACTGCCCTGATCCCCTGGTGAATCCTGCCTTCTTCTCTAAACACACACTATCCCCGTCACTACCCCAAAGAGCTGGACTCTGGGCACACGGTGCCTCCAGAAGCCAACAAGATGCCTGCTTGGCCAGTGCAGACAGCTGGGGCGGCTCAGGGGGACAGCAGTCACCACTTCTCTCCACGCGCAGTCTCTAGCTCCCTAGGGGCCTCTTGCCAATGGATGCTCAGAGGAGCCACAGCTGCAACTTGACTGGCCCAGATCACTAAGAGCGGCTAGGGGGCGAGTGCAGGCGGGGGTCTCTCAGGCAAAGTGCTTACAGACCCCGTCATGACAGGGGCAGGGACAGGTGGCGAGGGTAGACCAGGGGTCTCCAGAACAGGGCTACGCGCAGACCCCAACAGAACGACGGACCCTGCTAGGACAGCAGGGGATGCGCCCCAATCTCTAGCGGTGCGAAAGGGACGTGGGGTCTCCAGACCGCTGGGACGTAGGGGGCAGCACCCGCGCCGACTGCGGTCAGCCCCGGGCCAGGGCCCTCTCCGCCCCGCCGCCCAGCCCCCAGGATCCTGAGCCCGCGACCCCGCGCCTAGCCCTCCACCGCTCACCTCAGTCGCCTGCTCGCGCTTGCCGCCGCTGCTTGGATCTCCCTCCGCTCCGACTGCGCCCACTTATCGCGAGATATGAGCCGGTGCTCTCTCGAGACCGACTGGAGGCCCGCTGTAAAGAACCGAGTCTGCTCGCCTCACCCCCTGGGGCTCTGTGTCCCCACCCGGAGCCGCCCACTACTGTTACAAAAAGCAGAGGTTGGAAATTCTGGTGTAGAAGGACCGTTACGGAGAGCAGAGTTTGGAGACTGCGGTACAGAAGGACTGTTACACAGAGCAGATCTCGGAGACTGGGGAGCAGCAGGACTGTTGCAGAGTACCAAAGTTGGAGACTGGGATGGAGAAGGAATGTTACAGAGAGCAGAGTTTGGAAACTGGAGTTCAGAAGGATCTTACAGAGAGCAGAGTCTGGAGACTGTGGTGCAGAAGGACTGTTGCAGAGAGCAGAAGTTGGAGATTGGGGTCCAGAAGGATCGTTTCAGAGAGCAGATTTTAGAGACTGAGGTGCAGATGGACTGTTACAGAGAGCAGAGTTTGGAGACTGAGGTGCAGAAGGACTGTTACAGAGAGCAGAGGTTAGATACTGGCGTGGAGAAAAATCATTGCAGAGAGAAGAGGTTGGAGACTGGGGTTCTGAAGACCTGTTACAGAGAGCAGAGGTTCGAGACTGGGTTGCAAAATTCCTGTTACAGAGAGCAGAACTTGGAAACTATTCTGCATAAGGACTTTTATAGAGAGCAGAGTTTGGAGACTGGTTGTCAGAAGTGTATTACAGAGAGCAGAGGTAGTAGACTGAGGTGCAGAAGGATCGTTGCAGAGAGCAGAGTTTTTAGACTGAGTTGCTTAAGGAGTGTTGCAGAGAGCAGATGTTGGAGACTGGTGTGCAGAAGGACTGTTGCAGAGAGCAGAGGTTGGAGACTGTGGTTCAGAAGAATCTTTGCAGAGAGCAGAGGTTTGAGAGGTGTAGAAGGATCCTTGGAAAGAACAGAGTTTGGAGACTGGGGTGCAGAAGTATGGTTACAGAAAGCAAAGGTTAGAGACTGGGTTGGAGAAGGATTCTACAGAGAGCAGAGGTTGAAGAATCAGGTGCAGAAAGACTGATACAGAGAGTATATGTTGGAGACTGAGGTGCAGAAGTAATGTTGCAGAGTACAGAGTTTGGAGACTGAGGTGCAGAAGGACTGTTGCAGAGAGCAGAGCTTGGAAACTGAGGTATGGAAGGACTGATACAGAAAGCAGCGATTGGAGTCTGGGGTGCAGAAAGACCGTTAGAGAGAGCAGAGGTTTGATACTGCAGTAACGGAGGACTGTTACAGAGAGCAGTGGTAGAAGACTGGGGTACAGAAGTACTGTAGTAGAGAGCAGATGTTGGTAACTAGGGTGCAGAAGGACTGTTGCAGAGAGCTGAGTTTTGAGACTGGGGTTCAGAATGACTCTTGCGGAGAGCAGAGGTTGGAGACTGGGGTGCAGAAGGACTGTTACAGAGAGCAAAGGCTGGATGCAGGGTTGCAAAAAGATCTTACAGAGAGCAGAATTTGGAGACTGAGGTACAGAAGGACTGTTGCAGATATCAGAGGTTGGAGACTGGAGTCCAGAAGGATCCTTGCAGAGAGCGGAGTTTGGAGACTTGGGTGCAGAAGGAGTGTGGCAGAGAGCAGATATTGAAGACTGTGGTGCAGAAGGAATGTTGCAGAGAGCAGATTTTAGAGACTGGGGTGCAGAAGGACTGTTACAGAGAGCAGAGGTTGGAGACTGAGGTGCAGAAGGACTGTTACAGAGAGCAGAGTTTTGAGACTTGGGTGTAGAAGGACTGTTACAGAGAGCATAGGTTGGAGACTGGGGTTCAGATGGATCTTACAGAGAGCAGAGTTTGGAGACTGGGGTTCAAAACGACTGTTGCAGACAGCAGGTGTTGGAGATGGGGTTGGAGAAGAATCGTTTAAGAGAGAAGAGGTTGAAGACTGGGGTGCAGAAAGCCTGTTACAGAGAGCATAGGTAGGAGACTGGGTTTCAGAAGTCCTGTTACAGAGAGCAGAAGTTGGAGACTGTTGTGCAGAAGGACAGGTACAAAGTGCAGAATTTGAAGCCTGAGTTGCAGAAGGATCTTACAGAGAGCAGAGTTGAGAGACTGAAGTGCAGAAAGACTGGTGCAGAGAGCAGATGTTGGTAACTAGTGTGCAGAAGGACTGTTGTAGAGACCAGAGGTTTTAGACTAGGGTGGAAAAGGACTGTTGCAGAGAGCAGAGGTCTGAGACTGAGGTGCGGAAGTCCTGTTACAGAGAGCAGAGGTTGGAGACTGGGTGCAGAAGGATTGTTATAGAGAGTAGAGGTTGGATAGAGGGGTGCAGAAGCATCTTACAGAGAGCAAAATTTGGAGACTGAGGTGCAGATGGACTGTTGCAAAGATTAGAGGTTGGAGACTGGGGTGCAGAAGGATCGTTGCAGAGAGCACATTATGAAGACAGGGTTACAGAAGGCCTGCTACAGAGAGCAGAGTTGGGAGCCTGGTGTCCAGAAGGCCTGTTACAGAGAGGAGAGGTTGGAGACTGGGGTGCAGAACGACTGTTATAGAGAGCAGAGTTTGGAGACTGGGTTGCTGAAGGATCTTACGGAGAGAAGAGTTTGGAGACTGAAGTGCAGGTGGACTGTTACAGAGACCAGTGGTTGGAGACTGAGGTGCAGAAGGACCATGCAGAGAGGAGAGGTGTCAGACTGAGGTGCAGAAGGACTGTTTCAGAGAGCAGAGGTTGAAGACTGAGGTGTAGAAGTACTGTTAGAAAGAGCAGAGTTTGCAGACTGAGTTGCAGAAGGACTGTTACAGAAAGCAGAGGTTGGAAGTTGGGGTGCAGAAGGACCTTTACAAAGACAAGAGTTTGGAGACTGCGGTATAGAAAAACTGTTACAGAGAGCAGAGGTTGGAGACTGGGGTGTAGAAGGAATGTTACAAAGAGCACAGGTTGGAGACTGAGGTGCAGAAAGATAGATACAGAGAGCAGAGTTTTGAGACTGGTGTTCAGAAGGACTGTTATAGAGAACAGTGTTTGGAGACTGGGGTGCAGAATGATCGTGCAGACAGCAGAGGTGTCAGACTGAGTTGCAGAAGGACTGTTACAAAGAGCAGGGGTTTGAGACTGAGGTGTAGAAGGACTGTTACAGAGATTAGAGTTTGGAAACTGAGGTGCAGAAGGACTGTTACAGAAAGAAGTGGTTGGAAATTGGCATGCAGAAGGATGGTAGCAGAGACCAGAGTTTGGAGACTGCGGTATAGAAAAGCTATAACAGAGAGCAGAAGTTGGAGACTGAGGTGCAGAATAATAGATACAGAGAGCAGAGGTTTGAGACTGGGTATTAGACAGATCCTACAGAGAGCAGAGTTTGGAGAGTGAAGTGCAGAAGGACTGTTACAGAGAGTAGAGGTTGGAGACTGAGGTGCAGAAGGACTATTGCAGAGAACAGAGTTTGGAGACTGAGGTGCAGAAGGATTGTTACAGAGAGCAGAGTTTGGAGACTGGGGTGCAGAAGGAATATTGCAGAGAGCAGAGGATGGAGACTGGGCTGCAGAAAAAAATGTTGCAGGGAGCAGATGTTGGAGACTGAGTTGCAGAAGGACTCTTAGAGAGAGCAGAGGTTGGAGACTGAGGTGCAAAATTTTGTTACATAGAGCAGAGGTTGGACACTGGGGTGCAGAAGGATCGTTGCAATAAGCAGAGCTTAGAGACAGGGGTTCAGAAGGATCTTACAGGGAGCAGAAGTTGGAGACAGAGTTGCAAAAGGACTGTTGAAGAGATCAGAGGTTGGAGACTGGGGTGCAGTAGGATCATTGCAGAGAGCAGAAATTGGAGACTGGGGTGCAGAAGGATCGTTGCAGAGAGCAGAGTTTTGAGACTGGGGTGCAGAAGGCCTGCTACAGAGAACAGATTTTTGAGACTCTCGTGCAGAAGGCCTGTTACAGAGAGGAGAGGTTTGAGACTGGGGTGCAGAAGGACTGTTATAGAGAGCAGAGTTTGGAGACTGAGTTCCTGAAGGATCTTACAGAGAGCAGAGGTTGGAGACTGAGGTGCAGGTGGACTGTTACAGAGAGCAGTGCCTAAAGACTGGGGTGCAGAAGGATCGTGCAGAGAGCAGAGTTGTCAGACTGAGGTGCAGATGAACTGTTACCGTGAGCAGAGGTTGGAGTCTGAGGTGCAGAAGGATAGATACAGAGAGCAGAGTTTTTAGACTTGGTTTTAGAAGCATCCTACAGAGAACAGAGGTTGCAGAGTGAAGTGCAGAAGGACTGTTACAGAGAGTAGATGTTTGAGACTGAGGTGCAGAAGGACTATTGCAGAGAACAGAGTTTGGAGACTGAGGTGCAGAAGGATTGTTACAGAGAGCAGAGTTTGGAGACTGGGGTGCAGAAGGAATATTGCAGAGAGCAGAGGATGGAGACTGGGCTGCAGAAAAAAATGTTGCAGGGAGCAGATGTTGGAGACTGAGTTGCAGAAGGACTCTTAGAGAGAGCAGAGGTTGGAGACTGAGGTGCAAAATTTTGTTACATAGAGCAGAGGTTGGACACTGGGGTGCAGAAGGATCGTTTAGGAGAGCAGAGGTTGGAGACTGGGGTGGAGAAGGACTTTTGCAGAGAGCAGAGGTTGGAGACTGGGATGCAGAAGGACTGTTGCAGAGAGCAGAGTTTGGAGACTAGAGTGCAGAAGGACTGTTGCGGAGAGCAGAATTTGGAGACTTGGCATGAAGAAGTCTTGTTACATAGAGCAGAGATTGGAAACTGAGGGGCAGAAGGATTGTTACAGAGAGCAGAGTTTGCAGACTGGGGGGCAGAAGGACTGTTGCAGAGAGAAGAGTTTGGAGACTGGGGTGCTTAAGGACTGTTGCAGAGAGCAGAGGTTGGATACTGAGGTGCAGAAAGACTCTTAGAGAGAGCAGAATTTGGAGACAAGGGTGAAGAAGGACTGATACAGAAAGCAGAGTTTGGAGTCTGTGCTGCAGAGCGACCTTTACAGAGAGCAGAGTTTGAAGACTGCAGTATAGAAGGACTGTTGCATAGAGAAGAGTTTGGAGACTGAGGTGCAGAAGGATAGATACAGAGAACAGAGTTTGGAGACTGGGGTTCAGAAAGACTGATACAGAAAGCAGAGTTTGGAGACTGGTGTGTAGAAGGACTGTTACAGAGAGCAGAGTTTGGAGACTCAGGTGCAGAAGGACTGTTACACAAAGCAGTGTTTTGAAATTGGGGTGCAGAAGGACTTTTACAGAGAACAGATGTTCGAGACTGTGGTATAGGACTTTTATCCAGAGCAGATGTTGGAGACTGAGGTGCAAAAGGACTGTTACATAGAACACAGGTTGGAGACTGAGGGGCAGATGGATAGATACAGAGAACAGACGTTGGAGACTGGGGTTCAGACAGACTTATACAGAAAGCAGATGTTCGAGACTGGGGTGCAGAAGGACTGTTGCAGAGAGCAGATTTTGGTAACTCGGGTGCAGAAGGACTGTTGTAGAGAGCAAAGGTTGCAGACTGGGTTGCAGAAGGACTGTTACAGAGAGCAGAGGTTGGAGACTTGGATGCAGAAGGACTGTTACAGAGAGCAGAGGTTGGATACAAGGGTGCAGAAGGATCTTACAGAGAGCAGAATTTGGAGACTGAGGTACAGAAGGACAGTTGCAGAGATCAGAGGTTTGAGACTGAGGTGCAGTACGATCATTGCAGAGAGCAGAGGTTGGAGACTGGGGTGCAGAAGGCCTGCTACAGAGAAAAGAGTTTGGAGACTGGCGTGCAGAAGGCCTGTTACAGAGAGGAGAGGTTGGAGACTGGGGTGCAGAAGGACAGTTATAGAGAGCAGAGTTTGGATACTGGGTTTCTGAAGGATCTTACAGAGAGCAGAGGTTAAAGACTGAGGTGCAGGTGGACTGTTACACAGAGCAGTGTTTAGAGACTGGGGTGTAGAAAGATCATGAAGAGAGCAGAGGTGTCAGACTGAGGTTCAGTAGGACTGTTACAGAGAGCGGAGGTTGGAGACTGAGGTGTAGAAGCACTTTTACAGCGAGCAGAGTTTGGAGACTGAGTTGCAGAAGGACTGTTACAGAAAGCAGAGGTTAGAAATTGGGGTGCAGAAGGAATGTTACAGAGAGCACAGGTTGGAGACTGAAGTGCAGAAGGATAGATACAGAGAGCAGAGGTTGGAGACTGGGGAGAACAAGGACTGTATCAGAGGACAGAGCTTGGAGACTGGGGTGCCGCAGGACACTTGCAGAAGGCAGAGGTTAAAGACTGGGTTGGAGAAGAAATGTTACAGAGAGCAGAGTTTGGAAACTGGAGTGCATAAGGATCTTACAGAGAGCAGAATTTGGAGACTGTGGTGCAGAAGGTTTCTTACAGAGAGCAGAGGTTGGAGACTGGAGTCCAGAAGGATTGTTGCAGAGAGCAGAGTTTGGAGACTGGGGTTCAGAAGGACTGTTTCAGAGAGTAGAGGTTGGACATGAGGTGCAAAAGGACTGTTGCAGAGAGCAGAGGTTGGAATCTGATGTCAAGAAAGACTCTTACAGAAAGCAGAGTTTGGAGACGGGAGTTCAGAAGGACTGTTACACAGAGCAGAGGTTGGAGACTGTGGTGCAGAAGGACTGTTGCAGAGATCTGAGGTTAAAGACTGTGGTGCAGTAGGTTCAAAGCAGAGAGCAGAGATTGGAGATTGGGGTGCAGAAGGCCTGCTACAGAGAGCAGAGTTTTGAGACTGAGGTGCAGAAACACTGTTATAGAAACTAGAATTTGGAAATTGGGGTGCAGAAGAAACGTTACAGAGACCAGAGTTTGGAGACTGCGGTATAGAAAAATGTTACAGAGAGCAGAGTTTGGAGACTGGGGTGCAGAAGGACTGTTGCAGAGAGCAGAGGCTGGAAACTAGGGTGTGGAAGGACTGTTGCATAGTGCAGATGTTTGAGACTGGAGTGCAGATGGACTGTTGCAGAGAGCAGAGGTTGGAGACTGAGGTGCAAAAGGAATGTTACAAAGAGCAGAGTTTGGAGACTGGGGTGCAGAAGGACTGTTACAGAGAGCAGAGTTTGGATACTAGGGTTCAGATTGATCTTACAGAGAGCAGAAGTTGAAGACTGGGGTGCAAATGGATTGTTGCAGAGAGCAGAGGTTGGAGACTGGAGTGCAGAAGGTCTGTTACAGAGAGCAGAGTTTGGAGACTGAGGTGCAGAAAGATCGTTGCAGAGAGCAGAGCTTGGATACTGAGGTGCAGTAGACTGTTGCAGAGAGCAGAGTTTGTAGACTGAGGTGCAGAAGGAATGTTACAGAGATTAGAGGTTGCAGATTTTGGATCAAAAGGCCTGTTACAGAGAACAGAGGTTGGAGTCTGGGGTGCAGAAGGACTGTTACAGAGAGCAGAGTTTGGAGACAGGGTTGCAGAAGGATCTTAAAGAGAGCAGAGTTTGGAGACTGAGGTGCAGCAGGACTGTTACAAAGAGCAGATTTTGGAGACTGGGGTGCAGAAGTATCATTGCAGATCACAGAGTTTTCAGACTGAGGTGCAGAAGGACTGTTGCAGAGAGCAGTTTTTTGGAGACATGGGTGCAGAAGAACTGTTACAGAGAACAGAGGTTGAAGACTGGGGTGCAGAAGGCCTGTTATAGAGAGAAGAGTTTAGAGAAAGGGTGCAGAAGGACTGTTACAGAGGGAAGAGTTTGGAGACTGGGTTACAGAAAGATCTTACACAGAGCAGAGGTTATAGACTGAGGTGCAGAACGACTGTTACAGAGAGTAGAAGTTGAAGACTGAGGTGCAGAAGGATTGTTACAAAGAGCAGATGTTGGAGACTGGGGTGAAGAAGGACTTTTGCAGATAGCAGATGTGGGAGACTGGGGTGCAGAAGAACTGTCGGAAAGAGCAGAGGTTGGAGACTGAGGTGCAGAAGGAATGTTATGGAGAG
The DNA here is from genome assembly GCF_052094955.1 of Ictidomys tridecemlineatus. Classification (NCBI taxonomy): domain Eukaryota; kingdom Metazoa; phylum Chordata; class Mammalia; order Rodentia; family Sciuridae; genus Ictidomys; species Ictidomys tridecemlineatus. Next base: position 42,842 of record NW_027522684.1, read on the forward strand.
CAGAGTTTGGAGACTGTGGTGCAGAAATACTGATACAGAGAGCAGAGGTTGGAGACTGGGGTGCAGAAGGACCGCTAGGGAGAGTAGAGTTTGGAGACTGCAGTACAGAAGGACCGTTACAGAGAGCATACGTTGGAGACTAGGGTACAGAAGGACTGTTCCAGAGAGCAGATTTTGGAGACTGTGGTTTAGAAGGACTGTTGCAAGAATAGAGGTTAGAGAATGGGGTGTAGAAGGACTATGACAGAGAGCAGAGGTTGGAGACTGACGTTCAGAAGGACTGTTAGAGAGAGCAGAGTTTGGAGACTGGGGTACAGAAGGATCGTTGCAGACATAAGAGGTTTGAGACTGGGGTGCATTAGGACTGTTACAGAGAGTAGAGTTTGGAGACTGAGGTGCAGAAGAATCGGATTTGAGAGCAGAGTTTGGACACTGAGGTGCAAAAGGACTGTTACTGAGAGCCGAGGTTGCAGACTGGGGTGCAGAAGAACTGTTACGAAGAGCAGAGTTTTAGACAAGGTTGCTCAAGGATCTTACAGAGAGCAGAGGTTGTAGACCAAGGTGCAGCAGGACTGTTACAGAGAGCAGAGGTTGGAGACTAGGGTGAAGAAAGATCATTGCAGAGAACAGAGTTTGCAGACTGAGGTGCAGAAGGATTATCGCAGAGAGCACATGTTGGAGACTGGGGTGCAGAAAGACTGTTGCAGAGAGCAGAGGTTGGAGACTGGGGTGCAGAAGGATCGTTTTAGAGAGCAGAGGTTGGAGACTGGGGTGCAGAAGAATAATTGCAGAGATCAGAGTTTGGTAACTGAGGTGAAGAAGGATTGTTAAAGAGAACAGAAGTTGGAGCCTGAAGTGCAGAACGACTGTTGCAGAGAGCAGAGTTTGGAGACTGGGGTTTACAAGCAGTGTTGCAGAGAGCAGAGGTTGGAGACTGGGGTGCAGAAAGACTGTTACAGAGAGCAGAGTTTGGAGACAGGATTGCAGAAGGATCTTACAGAGAGCAGAGTTTCGAGACTGAGGTGCAACGGGACTATAACAGAGAGCAGAGTTTGAAGACTGGTGTGCAGAAGGATCGTTGCAGATAACAGAGTTTTCAGACTGAGTTGCAGTAGGACTGTTGCAAAGAGCAGAGGTTGGAGAGAGGGGAGCAGAAGGACTGTTGCATAGAGCAGATGTTGGATACTGAGGGTCAGAAAGATCATTGCAGAGAGCAGAGGTTGGAGACTGGGGTGCAGAAGAACTGTTGCAGAGAGCAGATGTTGGAGACTTGTGTGCAGAAGGATCTTTGCAAACAGCAGAAGTTTGAGACTGGTTTGCAGAAGGAGTGTTACAGAGAGTAGCGTTTTGAGACTAAGGTGCAGAAAGATCGATGCAGAGAGCTGAGTTTGGAGACTGAGGTGCAAAAAGACTGTTGCAGAGAGCAGAAGTTGGAGACTGAGGTGCAAAAGGACTGTTACAGTGAGTAGAGGTTGGAGATTTGGGTGCAAAAGGCCTGTTACAGATAGCAGAGGTTGGAGAATGGGGTGCAGAAGGATCGTTGTAGAGAGCAAAATTTTGAGACTGGGGTGCAGAAGGATTGTTATAAAGAACAGAGGTTGGAGACCTGGGTGCAGAAGGCCTGTTACGGACAGCAGAGTTTTGACAAAGTACATTTACAGGGAGTAGTTTTTGGAAACTGAGGTGCAAAAGGACCGTTGCAGAGAGCAGAGGTTGAAGACTGGGGTGCAGAAAAATTGTTACAGAGAGGAGATGTTGTAGACTGGGTTGCAGAGGGACTGTTGCAGATAGCACAGTCTGGACACTGGGGTGTATAAGGACTGTAGCCGAGAGCACAGGTTCACATTGGGGTTCAGAAGGACTGTTGCAGAGAGCAGAGCTTGGAGACTGGGTTACAATAGGACTGTTACAGAGGCAGAGGTTGGAGATTTGGTGCAGAAGGACTGTTAAATAAAGCAGAATTTGTAGACTGAGGTGCAGAAAGACTCTTACAGAGAGCAGATGTTGGAAATTGTGGTGCATATAGAGTCATACAGTAAGCAGAGTTTGGAGACTGGGGTTCGGACGGACTGTTGCAAAGAGCAGAGTTTGTAGACTGAGGTGAAGAAGCACTATTACAGAGAGCAGAGGTTGGAGAATGGGGTGCAAAAGGCCTGTTACAGAGAGCAGAGGTTGGAGACTAGAGTGCAGAAGGACTGTTACAGAGAGCAGAGTTTTGAGACTGTGGTGCAGAAGGATCCTTGCAGAGAACAAAGTTTTCAGACTGAGGTGCAGAAGGTCTGTTGCAGAGAGCAGAGTTTGGAGACTGAGGTGCAAAAGGAGTGTTACAGAGAGCAGAGATTGGAGACTTGGGTGCAGAAGGACCGTTACATAGAGCAGATTTTTGAGAGTGCACTAAACGAGGACTGTTACAGAGAGCAGAGTTTGGAGACTGGGGTGCAGAATGACCATTGCAGAGAGCAGATGTTGGAGACTGGGGTGGAGAAGGACTGTTACAGAGAGCAGATATTTGAGACTGAGGTGCAGAAGGATTGTTACAGAGAGCAGAGGTTGGAGACTGAGGTGCAGAAAGACTTTTAATGAGAGCAGAGTTTGGATACTGGGGTGCAGAAGAACTGCTAAAAAGAGCAGAGTTTGGAGACTGTGATGAAAAATGATCTTCCAGAGAGCAGAGTCTGGAGACTAGGGTGCAGAAGGACTGATGCAGAGAGCAGAGGTTGGAGTCTGAGGTGCAGAAGGATCGTTGCAGAGAGAAGAGGTTGGTGACTGGGGTGCAGAAAGACTGTTACAGAAAGCAGATTCTGGCAATTGGGGAGCAGAAGGACCGTTAAAAAGAGAAGAGGTTGGAGACTGCGATACAAAAGGACTGTTACAGAGAGCAGAGGTTGGAGAATGGGTAGAAGAAGGATCCTTTCAGAGAGCAGATGTTGGAGACTATGGTGCAGAAGGACTGTTACAGAGAGCAGAGGTTTGAGACTGAGTTGCAGATGGATCGTTACAGAGAGCAGAGGTTGGAGACTGGGGTGCAGAAGGACCGTTAGTGAGAGGAGAGTTTGGAGACTGAGGTGCAGAAGGACATTTACAGAGAGCAGAGTTTGGAGACTGGGGTGCAGAAGGATTCTTACAGAGAGAATAGGATGGAGACTGGGGTGCAGAAGGAGTGATACAGACAGCAGAGTTTAGAGATTGGGATGCAGAAGAACTGTATAGAGAGCCGAGGCTGGAGGCTGGGGTGCAGAAGGATTGTTACAGAGAGCAGAGGTTGGAGACTCGGGTGCAGAAAAACTGTTACAGAGAGCAGAGGTTCTAGACTGTGGTGCAGAAGAACTATTACAGAGAGCAGAGGTTGGAGAATGGGGTGTAGAAGACCTGTTACAGAGAGCAGAATTTGGAGACTGAGGTGCAGAAAAATTGGGACAGAGAGGAGAGGTTGGCGACTGAGTTGCAGAAGGACTGTTACAGAGAGCAGAGGTTGGTAACTGGGGTGCAGAAGGATCATTGCAGAGAGCAGACGTTGGAACCTGAGGTGCAGAAGGATCATTGCAGAGATCAGAGTTTGGAGACTGAGGTGCAGAAGGATATTTACAGAGAGCAGAGGTTGGAGACTGGGGTCAGGAACAAAGTTACAGAAAGCACAGTTCGGAGACTGGGGAGCACAAGAAATGTTGCAGAGATCAGAGTTTGGATCTGGGGTGCAGAAGGACTATTGCAGAGAACAAATTTGGAGACAAAGGTGCTGAAGAACTGATACAGAGAGCAGAGGTTGGAGACTGAGGTCCAGAAGGGTTGTTACAGAGATCAGAGTGTGGAGACTGGGGTGCAGAATGAGTGTTACAGAGAGAAGAATTTTGAGATTGGGGTGCAGACGAACTGTTACCGAGAGCAGAAGTTGGAGACTGGGGTGCAGAAAGACTGTTGCAGAGAGCAGAGTTTGGAGAATGAGGTGCAGAAAGACTTTTACAGAGAGCAGAGGTTGAAAACTGTGGTGCAGAAGGACCGTTGCAGTGAGCAGAGCTTGGAGCTTGGGCAGAAGAAGGATTGTTGCAGAGAGCAGATGTTGGAGACTGGGGTGCAGAAGGACTGTTACAGAGAGCAGAGTTTGGATACTGAGGTGCAAAAGGACTTTTACAGAGAGGAGAGGTTGGAGACTGGGGTGTCAAAAGATTCTTACAGAGAGCAGAGGATGGAGACTGTGGTGCAGAAGGAGTGTTGCAGAGAGCTGAGTTTGGAGACTGGGGTGCAGAAAGATCGTTACAGAGAGCAGAATTTGGAGACTGAGGTGCAGAAGAATCTCTACAGAAAGCAGAGTTTGGAGACCAGGGTGCAGTAGGATAGTTACAGAAAGCATAGGTTGGAGACTTGGGAGCAGAAGGTCCGTTGCAGAGTGATGAGGTTGGAGACTGAGGTGCAGAAGGACTGTTACAGAGAGTAGAGTTTGGAGACTGGTTTACAGAAGACCTTTTACAGAGAGCAGATGTTGGAGACTTGGGTGCAGAAGGATTGTTACAGATAGCACAGTTTGGAGACTGGGGTGTAGTAGGAATGATGTAGAGAGCAGAGGTTTCAGATTGAGGCTTAGAAGGATGTTACAGAGAGGAGAGGTTGGAGTCTGTGGTGCAAAAGGACTTTTATAGAAAGCAGAGGTTGGCAATTGGGGTGCAGAAGGACCGTTACAAAGACAAAAGGTTGGAGACTGCGATACAAAAGGACTTTTACAGTGAACAGAGTTTAAAGACTGGGTAGAAAAAGGATTGTTGCAGAGAGCAGATGTTGTAGACTGGGGTGCAGAAGGACTGTTACAGAGAGCAGAGGTTGGAGACTGAGTTGCAGAAGGACAGTTACATAGAGGTCAGGTTGGAGACTGTGGTGCAGAAGAAATGTTGCAGAGAGTAGACTTTGGAGACTTGGATCCATAAGGACTGATGCAGAGAGCAAAGTTTGGAGACTGTGGTGCAGAAGGACTGATACAGAGAGCAGAGGTTGGATACTGGGGTACAGAAGGATCGTTGCAGAGAGCAAAGGTTGGAAACTATGGTGCAGAAGGATTGTTACACAGAGCAGTGTTTGGTTCTTGGGGTGTAAAAGACTGCTGCAGAGAACAGAGGTTGGAGACTGAGGTGCAAAAGGACTGATACAGAGAGCAGAGGTTGGAGACTGGGATGCAGAAGAACTGATTCACAAAGCAGAGGTTGGAGACTGGGGTTCAGAAGGACCGTTACAGGCAGCAGAGTTTGGAGACTGCAGTAGAGAACCTTTACAAAGAGCTAAGTTTGGAGACCGGGGTGCAGAAGGACTGTTGCAGAGAACAGAGGGTGGAGACTGGGGTGCAGAAAAACCGTTGCAGAGAGAAGAGGTTGGAGACTGAGGTGCAGAAGGATTGTTACAGAGAGCAGAGTTTGGAGACTGGGGTCCAGAAGGACTGTTGTAGAGAGCAGAGTTCGGACACTGAGGTGAAGAAGGATCGTTGCAGGGAGAAGAGGTTAGATACTGGGGTGCACAAGGGCCGTTGCAGAGGAATAAGCTTGGAGACTGAAGTACAGAATGACTGTAACAGAGAGCAAAGATTGAAGAACGGGGTGCAGAATGATCTTACAGAGAGCAGACGTTGGAGACTGGGATGTAGGATTGTTGCAGAGAGCAGAGTTTGGAGACTGGGATGTAGAAGGACTTTTGCAGAGAGCAGAGGTTGGAGACTGGGGTGCAGAAGGCCTGTTACAGAGAGCAGTGTTTGGAGACTGGGTTGCAGAAAACCTGTTACAGAAAGTAGATGTTGGAGACTGGGGTGCAGAAGGATTGTTACAGATAGCACAGTTTGGAGACTGGGATTTAGAAGGATTGTTGGAGAGAGAAGAAGTTTCAGTTTAAGGCTTAGAAGGACTGTTACAGAGAGCAGAGGTTGAAAATTGGGGTGCAGAAGGAACGTTATAGAGAGAAGAAGTTGGAGATAGCAGAACAGAAGGACTGTTACAGAGAGCAGAGTTTGGAGACTGGGGTGCAGAAGGACCGTTGCAGAGAGCAGATGTGGGAGACTGGGATGCAGAAGGATCGTTCTAGAGAGCAGAGGTAGAAGACTGAGGTTCAGAAGGATCGCTACAGAGAGCAGAGTTTGAGGACCGGGGTTCAGTAGGATAGTTTCAGAGAGCACAGGTTGGAGACTGGGGTGAAGAAGAAATGATGCAGAGAGCAGAGGTTGGAGACTGGGGTGCAGAAGGACTGTAGCAGAGAGCAGAGGTTGGAGACTGGGGTGTAAAAGGACTGTTGCAGAGAGCATATGTTGGAGACTGAGGTGCAGAAAAACTGTTACAGAGAGCAGAGGTTTTAGACTGGGGTGCAGAAGGACTGTTACTGAGAGCAGAGTGTGTAGCCTGTGGTGCAGAAGGACAGCTGCAGAAAACAGATGTTGAATACTGGGGTGCACAAGGGCCGTTGCAGACTGATGAGGTTGGAGACTGAGGTGCAGAATGACTGTTACAGAGAGCAAAGTTTGGATAACGGTGTGCAGAAGGATCTTACAGACAGCAGACGTTGGAGACTGAGATGCAGAAGGAGTGTTGCAGAGAGCAGATGTTGGAGACTGGGGTGTAGAAGGACTTTTGCAGAGAGCAGAGGTTGGAGACTGGGGTGCAGAAGGCCTGTTACAGAGAGCAGAGTTTGGAGACTGGGTTGCAGAAGACCTTTTACAGAGAGCAGATGTTGGAGACTTGGGTGCAGAAGGATTGTTACTGATGGCACAGTTTGGAGACTGCTGTTTAGAAGGATTGTTTCAGAGAGCAGAAGATTCAGACTGAGGCTTAGAAAGACTGTTACAGAGAGCAGAGTTTGGAAATTTGGGTGCAGAAGGACCATTATAGAGAGAAGAGGTTGGAGAATTCCATACAGAAGGACTTTTACAGAGAGCAGAGTTTGGAGACCGGGGTGCAGAAGGACCGTTGCAGAGATCAGATGTGGGAGACTGGGGTGCAGAAAAACTATTACAGAGAGCAGACGTTGGAGACAGAGGTGCAGAAGGATTGTTACAGAGAGCAGATTTGGAGACTGGGGTGCAGAAAGACAATTACAGAGAGCAAAGGATAGAGACTGAGATGCAGAAGGACTTTTACGGAGAACAGAGCTTGGAGAATGAGGTGCAGAAAGATCGTTACAGAAAGAAGAGTTTGGAGACTGGGGTGCAGAAGGACTGTTACAGAAAGCAGAGGTTGGCAATTGGGGAGCAGATGGACCGTTACAAAGAGAGGAGGTTGGAGACTGCAATACAAAAGGACTTTTACAGAGAGCAGAGTTTGAAGACTGGGTAGAAGAAGGATCGTTGCAGAGAGCAGATGTTGGAGACTGGGGTGCAGAAGGCCTATTACACAGAGAATAGTTTGAGGACTGGGGTGCAGAAGGCCTGTTACAGAGAGCAGAGTTTGGAGACTGGGGTGCAGAAGACTCTTACAGAGAGCAGCGTTTGGAGAATGGGTTGCAGAAGAACCTTACAGAGAGCAGAGGTTGGAGACTGAGGTGCAGAAGGACTTTTACAGAGAGTAGAGCATGGAGACTGGGGTGCGGAAGGAGTGTTACAGAGAGCAGAGTTTGGAGATTGGGGTGCAGAAGAACTGTTACTAGAGCAGAGGTTGGAGACAGGGGTGCAGAAGGGCTGTTTCAGAGAGCAGAGTTTGAAAACTGAGGTGCAGAAGGACTGTTATAGAGAGAAGATTTTGGAAACTGGGATGTAGAAGGACCGTTGCAGAGAGTAGAGGTTGGAGCCTGGGGAGAAGAAGGATCGTTGCAGAGAGCAGATGTAGGAGACTGGGGTGCAGAAGGACTATTAAAGAGAGCATAGTTTGGAGACTGAGGTGCAGAAAGATCATTTCTGAGTTCAGAGGTTTGAGACTGGAGTGCAGAAGGATCGCTACAGAGAGCAGAGGTTGGAGACCGGGGTGCAGTAGGATAGTTACAGAGAGCACAGGTTAAAGCCTGGGGTGCAGAAGAAGTGTTGAAGGGAGCAGAGGTTGGAGACTGGGGTGCACAAGGACTGTAGCAGAGAGCAGAGTTTGGAGACTAGGGTGTAGAAGGACTGTTGCAGAGAGCAGACTTTGGAGACTGGGATGCAGAAGGATCGTTGCAGAGAGCAGATGTTGGAGACTGGTGTGTAGAAGGACTTTTGCACAGAGCAGAGGTTTGAGAATGGGGTGCAGAAGGACTGTTTTGGAGAGCAGAGTTTGGAGACTTAGGTGCAGAAGGACTGTTACAGAGAGCAGAGGTTTCAGAGTGGGGTGCAGAATAACTGATACGGAAAGTAGAATTTGGAGACTGGGGTGCAGAAGGATTGTTACAGAGAGCAGATTTTGCAGCCTGGCGTGCAGAAGGACTACTGCAGAGAAAAGAGGATGGATACTGAGATGCAGAAGGGCCGTTGCAGAGAGATGAGGTTGGAGACTGAGGTGCAGAATGACTGTTACAGAGAGCAAAGTTTGGAGAACGGGGTGCAAAAAGATCTTAAAGAGAGCAGACGTTGGAGACTGGGATGCAGAAAAATCGTTGCAGAGAGCAGAGGTTGGAGACTGGGATATAGAAGGACTTTTGCAGAGAGCAGAGGTTGGAGACTGGGGTGCAGAAGGCCTTTTACAGAGAGCAGACTTTGGAAACTGAGTTGCAGAAGACCTGTTACAGAGAGCAGATGTTTGAGACTGGGGAGCAAAAGGATTGTTACAGATAGCACAGTTTGAAGACTGGGGTTTAGAAAGATTGTGGCAGAGAGCAGGGATTTCAGACTGTGTCTTAGAAGGACTGTTACAGAGAGCAGAGTTTGGAGATTGAGGTGCAGAAGGACTGTTTGAGAAAACAGAGGTTGGCATTTGGGGTGCAGAAGTACTGTTATAGAGAGAAGAGGTTGGAGACTGCGGTACAGAAGAACTGTTACAGTGAGCAGAGTTTGGAGACTGGGGTGCAGAAGGACTGTTACAGAGAGCAGACGTTGGAGACAGAGGTGCAATAGGATTGTTACAGAGAGCAGAGATTGGAGACTGGGGTGCAGAAGGACCATTAGAGAGAACAAAGAATGGAGATTGAGGTGCAGAAGGACTTTTAAAGAGAGCAGAGGTTGGAGACTGAGGTGCAGAACGATCATTGCAGAGAGAATAGTTTGGAGACTGGGGTGCCGAAGGACTGTTACAGAAAGCAGAGGTTGGCAATTGGGGAGCAGATGGACCATTACAAAGAGAAGAGGTTGGAGAATGCGATACAAAAGAACTTTTACAGAGAGCAGAGTTTGGAGAATGGATTGAAGAAGGATCGTTGCAAAGAGCAGATGTTGGAGACTGGGGTGCAGAAGGACTGTCACAGAGAGCACAGGTTGAAGACTGGGGTGCAGAAGAAATGTTGCAGAGAGCAGAGTTTGGAGACCTGGGTGCAGATGGACTGATACAGAGAAAAGAGGTTGGAGACTGGGGTGCAGAAAGACCGTTACAGATTGCAGAGGTTGGATACTGAGGTGCAGAAGGACTTTTACAGAGAGGAAAGGTTGGAGATAGGGGTGTTAAAGGATTCTTACAGAGAGCAGAGGATGGAGACTGGGGTCCAGGAGTGTTACAGAGAGCAGAGTTTGGAGATTGGGGTTTAGATGAACTTTTAAAGAAAGCAGAGATTGGAGACTGTGGTGCAGAAGGCCTGTTACAGAGAGCAGAGTTTGGACATGAGGTGCAGAAGGATCGTTACAGAGAGCAGAGGTTGGACACTGATGTGCAAAAGGACTGTTACAGAGAGCAGAGCATGGAGACTTGGGTGCAGAAGGACTGTTGCAGAGAGCAGAGTTTGGAGACTGGGATGCAGAAGGGATCGTTGCAGAGAGCAGAGGTTGGAGACTGAGGGGCATAAGGATCTCTACAGGGAGCAGAGATTGGAGACCGGGGTTCAGTAGAATAGTTACAGAGAGCACAGGTTGGAGACTGCGGTGCAGAAGAAATGTTGCAGAGAGATGAGGTTGGAGACTGGGGTGCAGAAGGACTTTTGCAGAGAGCAGAGGTTAAAGAATGGGGTGGAGAAGGCCTGATACAGAGAGCACAGTTTGGAGACTCTGTTGCAGAAAACCTGTTACAAAGAGCATGTGTTGGAGACTGGGGTGCAGAAAAAATTGTTACAGATAGCACAGTTTGGATACTGTTGTTTAGAAGGATTGTTGCAGAGAGCAGAAGTTTCAGACTGAGGCTTAGAAGGACTGTTACTGAGAGGAGAGGTTGGAAATTGGGGTGCAGAAGGAGCGTTATAGAAAGAAGAGGTTGGAGACTGGGGTGCAGAAAAAGCATTGCAGAGAGCAGATGTGGGAGTCTGGGTGCAGTAGGACTGTTACAGAGAGCAGACGTTGGAGACAGAGGTGCAGAAGGATTGTTACAGAGAGCAGAGATTGGAGACTGAGGTGCCGAAGGACAATTACAGAGAGCAAAGGATGGAGACTGAGGTGCAGAAGGACTTTTACAGAGAGCAGAGGTTGGAGACTGAGGTATAGAAAGATCGGTGAAGAGAGAAGAGTTTGGAGACTGGGGTGCAGAAGGACTGTTACAGAAAACAGAGGTTTGCAAATGGGGATCAGATGGACCGTTACAAAGAGAAGAGGTTGGAGACTGTGATACAAAAGGACTTTTAATGAGAGCAGAGTTTGGAGACTGGATAGAAGAAGGATCATCAGAGAGCAGATGCTGGAGACTGAGGTGCAGGAAAACTGGTACAGAGAGCACAGGTAGGAGACTGGGGTGCAGAAGAAATGTTGCAGACAGCAGATTTTGAAGACTTGGGTGCATAATAACTTTGGCAGAGAGCAAAGTTTAGAGACTGTGGTGCAGAAGGACTGATACAGAGATCAGAGTTTGAAGACTGGGGTGCAGAAGATTCGTTTCAGAGAGCAGAGGTTGGAAACTAGGGTGCAGAAGGATCGTTACACAGAGCAGATTTTGGTTACTGGGGTGTAAAAGGACTGCTGCAGAGAGCAGAGGTTGGAGACTGAGGTGTAGAAAGATCAGTGCATAGAGAAGAGTTTGGAGACTGGGGTGCAGAAGGACTGTTACAGAAAACAGAGGTTTGCAATTGGGGATCAGATGGACCGTTACAAAGAGAAGAGGTTGGAGACTGTGATACAAAAGGACTTTTAATGAGAGCAGATTTCGGAGACTGGATAGAAGAAGGATCATCAGAGAGCAGATGCTGGAGACTGGGGTACAGAAGGACTGGTACAGAGAGCACAGGTAGGAGACTGGGGTGCAGAAGAAATGTTGCAGACAGCAGAGTTTGAAGACTTGGGTGCATAAAGACTTTGGCAGAGAGCAAAGTTTGGAGACTGTGGTGCAGAAGGACTGATACAGAGATCAGAGTTTGAAGACTGGGGTGCAGAAGATTCGTTTCAGAGAGCAGAGGTTGGAAACTAGGGTGCAGAAGGATCATTACACAGAGCAGATTTTGGTTACTGGGGTGTAAAAGGACTGCTGCAGAGAGCAGAGGTTGGAGACTGAGGTGTAGAAAGATCGGTGCAGAGAGAAGAGTTTGGAGACTGGGGTGAAGAAGAACTGTTACAGAAAACAGAGGTTTGCAATTGGGGATCAGATGGACCGTTACAAAGAGAAGAGGTTAGAGACTGCGATACAAAAGGACTTTTAATGAGAGCAGAGTTTGGAGACTGGATAGAAGAAGGATCATCAGAGAGCAGATGCTGGAGACTGGGTTGCAGAAGGACTGGTACAGAGAGCACAGGTAGGAGACTGGGGTGCAGAAGAAATGTTGCAGACAGCAGAGTTTGAAGACTTGGGTGCATAAGGACTTTGGCAGAGAGAAAAGTTTGGAGACTGTGGTGCAGAAGGACTGATACAGAGATCAGAGTTTGAAGACTGGGGTGCAGAAGATTCGTTTCAGAGAGCAGAGGTTGGAAACTAGGGTGCAGAAGGATCGTTACACAGAGCAGATTTTGGTTACTGGGGTGTAAAAGGACTGCTGCAGAGAGCAGAGGTTGGAGAGTGAGGTGCAAAATGACTGATACAGAGAGCAGATGTTGGAGACTGGGGTGCAGAAGTACTGTAGCAGAGAGCAAAGGTTGGACACTGGGGTGCAGAAGGACTGTTGCAGAGAGAAGAGGTTGGGGACTGGGGTGCAGAAGGACTGTTGCAGAGAACAGAGTTTGGAGACTGAGGTTCAGAAGAACCGTTGCAGAGAGCAGAAGTTGGAGACTGAGTTGCAGAAGGATTGTTACAGAGACTAGAGGTTGGAGACTGGGGTGCAGAAGGACTGTTGCAGAGACTAGAGGTTGGAGACTGGGTGCAGAACACCTGTTACAGAGAGCAGAGTTTAGAGACTGGGGTTCAGAATGACTGTTAAAGATAGCACAATTTCGAGACTGGGTTGCAGAAGGATCTTACAGAGAGCATTTTGTAGACTGAGGTTCAGAAGGACTGTTACATACAGCAGAGTTTGGAAACTAGGTTGCAGAAGGATTTTTGCAGAGAGCCGAGTTTTCAGACTGAGGTGCAGAAAGACTGTTTCAGAGAGCTGATGTTGGATCTTGTTGTGCATAGCGACTGAAACAGAGAGCAGAGTTTGTAGACTGGGGTGCAGAAGGATTGTTGCAGAGAGCACAGGTTGGAGACTGCGGTTCAGAAGGACTCTTGCAGAGAGAAGTGTTTGGAGACTGAGTTGCAGAAGGATCGTTGCAGTGAAAAAAGGTTGGAGACTGGGGTTAAGAAAGCCTGTTACAGAGAGCAGAGGTTGGAGGCTGGGTTGCAGAAGGCCTGTTACAGAGAGCAGAGTTTGGGGACTGGGTTGCAGAAGACTGTTACAGAGAGCCGCGTTTGGAGAAATGGTTGCAGAAGGATCTTACAGAAAGCAGAGGTTGAAGACTGAGGTGCAGAAGGACTTTTACAGAGAGTAGAGGGTGGAGACTGGGGTGCAGAAAGAGTGTTACATAGAGAAGAGTTTGGAGATTGAGGTGCAGAAGAACTGTTACTGAGAGCAGAGGTTGGAAACAGGGGTGCAGAAGGACTATTTCAGAGAGCAGAGTTTGAAGACTGAGGTGAAGAAAGACTGTTACAGAGAGCAGATTTTGGAAAATCGGATGTATAAGGACCCTTGCAGAGAGCAGAGTTTGGATCCTGGGGAGAAGAAGGGTTTTGGCAGAGAGTAGATGTTGGATACTGGGGTGCAGAAGGACTATTAAAGAGAACAGAGTTTGGAGACTGAGATGCAGAAAGATCATTTCTGAGTGCAGAGGTTTGAGACTGGGGTGCATAAGGACTGTTAGAGATTGCAGAACTTGAAGACTGAGGTGCAGAAGGACTTTTACAGAGAGGAGATGTTCGAGACTGGGGTGCAAAAGGATTCTTACAGAGAGCAAAGGATGGAGACTGGGGTGCAGAAGGATCGTTGCAGAGAGCAGAGTTTGGAGATTGGGGTGCAGCAGGACAGTTACAGAGAGCACAGGTTGGAGACTTGGGTGCAGAAGGACTGTTTCAGAGAGCAGACGTTGGAGACTGAGGTGCAGAAGGATTCTAACAGAGAGCAGAGGTTCGAGACTGGGGTGCAGAAGAACTGTTACAGAGAGCAAAGTTTGGAGACTGGGGTGCAGAAAGCCTGTTACAGAGAGCAGAGGTTGGAGACTGAGGTGCAGAAGAATTGGTACAGAGAGGAAAGGTTGGAGACTGAAGTGTGTAAGGACTGTTACAGAGAGCAGAGTTTAGAAACTGGGGTGCAGATGGATCGTTGCAGAGAGCAGAGGTTGGAAACTGAGGTGCAGAATGATCGTTGCAGAGAGCAGAGTTTGGAGACTGAGGTGCAGAAGGATCGTTACAGAGAGCAGAGTTTGGAGACTGGGGTCAGAAAGACAGTTACAGAGAGCACAGTTTGTAGACTGGGGTTAAGAAGAAGTGTTGCAGTGAGCAGAGATTGGAGACTGCAGTACAGAAGTACTGTTACAAAGAGAAGAGGGTGTAGACTGAGTTGCAGAAGGAATGTCACCTAGAGAAGAGTTTGGAATCTGGGGTGCAGAAGGATGTTACAGAGAGCAGAGGCTTGACACTGGGGTCAGAAGGACTGTTGCAGAAAACAGATGTTGGAGACTGGGGTGCAGAAGGATCATTGCAGAGAGCAGAGGTTGGAGACTGAGGTGCAGAAGGATCGTTACAGAGAGCAGAGGTTGGAGACTGGGGTCAGAAAGACAGTTACAGAGAGCACAGTTTGTAGACTGGGGTGCAGAAGAAATGTTGCAGTGAGCAGAGATTGGAGACTGCGGTACAGAAGTACTGTTACAAAGAGAAGAGGGTGTAGACTGAGGTGCAGAAGGAATGTCATCTAGAGCAGAGTTTGGAAACTGGGGTGCAGAAGGATGTTACAGAGAGCAGAGGCTGGACACTGGGGTCAGAAGGACTTTTGCAGAAAACAGATGTTTGAGACTGGGATGCAGAAGGATCGTTGCAGAGAGCAGAGGTTGGAGACTGAGGTGCAGAAGGATCGCTACAAGAGCAGACTTTGGAGACCGGGGTGTAGTAAAATAGTTACAGAGAGCACAGTTTAAAGACTGGGGTGCAGAAGAGATGTTGCAGAGAGCAGAGGTGGGAGACTGGGGTGCAGAAGGACTGTAGCAGAGAGCAGAGGTTTGAAACTGGTGTGTAGAAGGACTGTTGCAGAGAGAAGACATTGGAGACTGGAATGCAGAAGGATCATTGCAGAGAGCAGATGTTGGAGACTGGTGTGTAGAAAAATTTTTGCAGAGAGCAGATGTTGGAGACTGGCGTGCAGAAGGACTATTACAGAGAGCAGAAGTTTTAGACTGGGGTGCAGAATAACTGATACGGAAAGTAGAGTTTGGAGACTGGGGTGCAGAAGGACTGTTACAGATAGCAGAGTTTGTAGCCTGGGTTGCAGAAGGACTGCTGCAGAGAACAGAGGTTGGATACTGGGGTGCAGAAGTGCCACTGAAGAGGGATGAGGTTGGAGACTGAGGTGCAGAATGACTATTAGAGAGAGCAAAGTTTGGAAAACGGGGTGCAGAAGGATCTTACAGAGAGCAGAGTTTGGAGACTTGGGTGCAGAAGGACTGTTGCAGAGAGCAGAGGTTGGAGACTGAGGTGCAGAAGAATCATTGCAGAGAGCAGAGTTTAAAGACTGGGGTGCAGAAGGCCTGTTACAGAGAGGAGATGTTTGAGACTGGGGTGCAGAAGGATTGTTTCAGATAGCACAGTTTGGAGACTGGGGTTTAGAAGGATTGTTGCAGAGAGCAGATTTTTCAGACTGAGTCTTAGAAGGACTGTTACAGAGAACAGAGGTTGGAGTCTCATGTGCAGAAGGACTGTTTCAGAAAGCAGAGGTTGGCAATTGGGCTGGGGAAGTACCGTTATAGAGAGAAGAGTTTGGAGACTGCGGTACATAAGGACTGTTACAGAGAGCAGACGTTGGAGACAGAGGTGCAGAAGGACCATTACAGAGAGCAAAGGATGGAGACTGAGGTGCAGAAGGACTTTTACAGAGAGCAGAGGTTGGTGACTGAGGTGCAGAAGGATCGTTTCAGAGAGAAGAGTTTGGAGACTGGGGTGCAGAAGGACTGTTACAGAAAGCAGAGGTTTGCAATTTGGGAGCAGATGGACCGTTACAAAGAGAAGAGGTTTAGAGACTGCGATACAAAAGGTCTTTTACAGAGAGCAGAGTTTGGAGACTGGGTAGAGGAAGGATCGTTGCAGAGAGCAGATGTTGGAGACTGGTGTATAGAAAAATTTTTGCAGAGAGCAGAGGTTGAAGACTGGGGTGCAGAAGGACTGTTGCAGAGAGCAGAGGTTGGAGACTGAGGTGCAGAAGGACTGTTACAGAGAGCAGAGGTTTTAGACTGGGGTGCAGAATAACTGATACGGAAAGTAAAGTTTGAAGACTGGGGTGCAGAAGGACTGTTACAGAGAGCAGAGTTTGTAGGCTGGGTTGCAGAAGGACTGCTGCAGAGAACAGAGGTTGGATACTGGGGTGAAGAAGGGCCGTTGCAGAGGGATGAGGTTGGAGACTGAGGTGCAGAATGACTGTTACAGGGAGAAAAGTTTGGAAAACTGGGTGCAGAAGGATCTTACAGAGAGCAGAGTTTGGAGACTAGGGTGCAGTAGAACTGTTGCAGGGAGATGAGGTTGGAGACTGGGGTGCAGAAGGCCTGTTACAGAGAGCAGACTTTGGAGACTGAGTTGCAGAAGACCTGTTATGAAGAGCAGATGTTGGAGACTGGGGTGCATAAGGATTGTTACAGATTGCAGAGTTTGGAGACTGGGGTTTAGAAGGATTGTTGCTGACAGCAGAGATTTCAGACTGAGGCTTGGAAGGTCTGTTACAGAGAGCAGAGGTTTGAGTCTGAGGTGCAGAAGAACTGTTTCAGAAAGCAGAAGTTGGCAATTAGGGTGCAGAAAGGCCGTTATAGAGAGTAGAGGTTGAAGACTGCAGTACAGAAGGACTGTTACAGAGAGCAGAGTTTGGAGACTGGGGTGCAGAAAGACTGTTAGTGAGAGCAGACGTTGGACACAGAGGTGCAGACGGATTGTTACAGAGAGCAGAGACTGAATATTTGGGTGCAGAAATAGCATTACAGAGAGCAAAGAATGTAGACTGAGGTGCAGAAGACTTTTACAGAGAGCAGAGTTAGGATACTGAGGTGAAGAAAGATCGTTTCAGAGAGAAGAGTTTGGAGACTGGGTTTCAGAAGGACTGTTACAGAAAGCAGAGGTTGGCAATTGGGGAGCAGATGGACCCTTACAAAGAGAAGAGGGTCGAGACTGTGAAACAAAAGAACTTTTACAGAGAGCAAAGTTTAGAGACAGGGTAGAAGAAGGATCATTCCAGAGAGCAGATGTTGGAATCTGGGGTGCAGAAGGACTGTTACAGAGAGCACAGGTTGGAGACTGGGGTGCAGAAGAAATATTGCAGAGAGCAGAGTTTGGAGACCTGGGTGCAGAAGGACTGATACAGAGAGAAGAGGTTGGAGACTGTGGTGCAGAAGGATCTTACAGAGAGTAGAGGTTGGAGACTGCGGTGCAGAAAGACTGTTGCAGAGAGCAGAGGTTAGAGACGGGGGTGCAGAAGGACTGTTACAGATAGCACAGTTTCGAGACTGGGTTGCAGAAGGGTAATACAGAGAGCATTTTGGAGACAGAGGTGCAGAAGAAGTGTTACAGGAGCAGAGGTTTAAGACTGAGTTGCTGAAGGATTGTTGCAGAGAGCAGCGTTTTCAGACTGAGGTGCAGAAGTACTGTTGCAGAGAGCAGATGTTGGATCCTGGGTTGCAGAAGGATCATTGCAGAGAGCAGAGGTTTGAGACTTGGGTGCAGAAGGCCTCTTAAAGAGAGCAGAGTTATAAGACTGGGGTACAGAAGGCCTGTTACAGAGAGCATAGTTTGGAGATTTGGGTGCAGAAGGACTATTACAGAGAGCAGAGTTTGGAGAATTGGTTGCAGAAGGATCTTACAGAGAGCAAAGTTTGGAGACTGAGGTGCAGAAGGACTTTTATTGATAGTAGAATTTGGAGACTGAGGAGCAGAAGGAACGTTGTAGAGAGCAGAGGTTGGAGACTGATGTCCAGAGGAATTGTTACAGAGATCACTGGGTAGAGACTGGAGTGCAGAAGGAGTGCTACAGAGAGCAGAGTTTGGAGATTGGGGTGCAGGAGAACTGTTACCGAGAGCAGAGGCTGGAGACTGGGGTGCAGAGGACTGTTGCACAGTGCAGAGTTTGGAGTCTGAGGTGCAGAAGAACTGTTACAGAGAGCAGACTTTGGAGACAGGGGTGCAGAAAGACTAATACAGAAAGTAGAGGTTGGAGACTGGGGTGTAGAAGGACCGTTACAGAGAGCAGAGTTTTGAGACTGCTGTAGAGAAGGACTATTACAGGGAGCAGAGTTGGAGACTGGGGTTCTAAAGGATCATTGCAGAGAGCAGATGTTGTAGACTGGTGTGCAGAAGTATCTTACAGAGAGCATAGGTTGAAGACTGAGCTGCATAAGTACTATTACAGAGACCAGTGGCTGAAGACTGGGGTTCAGAATGATCGTTGCAGAGAGCAGAGGTTGGAGACTGAGGTGCGGAATGATCGTTGAGGAGAGCAGAGGTTGGAGACTATGGTGGAGAACGATACTTACAGAGAGCAGATGTTGGAGACTGGGGTGCAGAAGGACAGTTACAGAGAGCACAGGTTGGAGACTGGGGTGCAGAAGAAATGTTGCAGAGAGTAGAGGTTGGAGACTAGGTTGCAGAAGGACTGTTACAGAGAGCAGAGGTTGTAGACTGAGGTGCAGAAGGACTGTTACAGAGAGCAGAGGTTAGAGACTGGGGTACAGAAGAACTGATACAGAAAGCAGACTTTGGAGACTGTGGTGCAGAAGGACTGTTGCAGAGAACAGAGTTTGGAGACTGGGTTGCAGAAGAATATTATGTAGAGCAGAGTTTAGAGACTGCAGTGCAGAAGGATTGTTACAGAGAGCAGAGGGTGGCGACTGGGGTGCAGAAGAATCTTACAGAGAGCAGAGGTTAGAGACTGGGGTGCAGAATAACTGTTGCAGAGAGTAGAGGTTGAAAACTGAGGTGCAGAAAGATCGTTGCAGAGAGAAGAGGTTGGAGACTGGAGTGCAGAAGGCCTGTTACAGAGAGCAGAGTTTGGAAACTGGAGTGCAGAAGGCATTTTACAGAGAGCAGATGTTGGAGACTGGGGTGCAGAAGGATCGTTGCAGAGAGCAGAGGTTTCAGACTGAGGTGCCGATGGACTGTTACACAGAGCATAAGTTGGAGTCTGAGGTGCAGAAGCACTATTATAGAAAAAAGAGTTTGGCAATTGGGGTGCAGAAGGACCGTTACAGAGAGAAGAGATTGAAGACTGCGGTACAGAGAGCAGAGTTTGGAGACTGGGATTCAGAAGGACCATGGCAGAGAGCAGAGGTTGGAGCCTGGGGAGAAGAAGGATCAATGCAGAGAGCAGATGTTGGAGGCTGGGATGCAGAAGGACTGTTACAGAGAGCAGAGGTTGAAGATTGAGGTGCAGAAGGATCATTACAGAGAGCAGAGGTTGGAGACGGGCGTGCAGAAGGATCTTACAGAGTGCAGAGGTTGTATCCTGGGGTGCAGAAGAAATGTTGCAGAGAGCATAGATTTGAGACTGGGGTGCAGAAGGACTGTTACAGAGAGCAGAGTTTAGATTCTGGGTTGCAGAACGACTGATACACAAAGCAGAGTTTGGAGAATGGGGTGTGGAAGGACCGTTACAGAGAGCAGAGTTTGGAGACTGGGGTGCAGAAGAACCGTTGCAGAGAGCAGAGTTTTGAGACTGAGGTGCAGAAGGTTTTTTACAGAGAGCAGAGGTTGGATACTGGGGTGCAGAAGGACTGTTACAGAGAGCAGAGTTTGGAGACTGGGGTGCAGAAGGATGTTACAGAGAGCAGAGTTTGGAGACTGAAGTGCAGATGGACTGTTGCAGAGAGCAGATGTTTGAGACTGAGGTGCAGAATGATGGTTTCAGAGAGAAGAGGTTAGAGACTGGGGTGAAGAAGGCCTGTTATAGAGAGCAGAGTTTGGAGACTGGGGTGCTGAAGGCCTGTTACAGAGAGCAGAGGTTGGAGACTGGGGTGAAGAAGGACTATTATAGGTAGCACAGTTTGTAGACTGGTGTGCAGAAGGATATTATAGAGAGCAGAGTTTGGAGACTGAGGAGCAGAAGGACTGTTACAGAGAGCAGAGTTTGGAGACTTGGTTGCAGAATGATTGTTGCAGGGAGCAGAGTTTTCAAACTTAGGTGCAGAAGGACTGTTGCAGAGAGCAGATGTTCGAGAGTGGGGTGCAGAAGGACTCTTTCAGAGAGCAGAACTTGGAGACTGGGGTGCAGAAGGATTCTTTCAGGGAGCAGAGGTTGGAGACTGGGGTGCAGAAGGCCTGTTACACATATCACAGTTTGGAGACTGGTGTGCAGAAAAATATTATGGAGAGCAGAGTTTGGAGACTGAGGTGCAGAAGGACTGTTACAGAGAGCAGAGATTAAAGACTGGGTTGCAGAATGATTGTTGTAGAGAGCAGAGTTTTCAGACTTAGGTGCAGAAGGACTGTTGCAGAGAGCAGATGTTCTAGAGTGGGGTGCAGAAAGAGTGTTCCCGAGAGCAGAACTTGGAGAATGGGGTGCAGAAGTTTTCTTGCAGGGAGCAGAGGTTGGAGACTGGGGTGCAGAATGATTGTTGAAGAGAGGAGAGTTTTCAGACTGAGGTGCAGAAGGACTGTTGCAGAGAGCAGATGTTCGAGACTGGGGTGCAAAAAGAGTGTTCCCGAGAGCAGAACTTGGAGACTGGGATGGAGAAAAATTGTTGCAGGGAGCAGAGGTTGTAGACTGGGATGCAGAAGGACTGTTATAAAGAGCAGAGGTTTTAGACTGGGGTGCAGAAGGCCTGCTACAGAGAGCAGAGCTTTGACACTGTGGTCCAGAATGATTGCTGATAGCTTGTGAGCCTCTTTCTGGATACCTTCTTTTCTACACAGTCCATCAGGCCCTCTCTCCTCACCCTGCTCTTTTTTGGCTTTATGAGCACCTGTGACTTCCACAGTCACTCTAAGCCATGACTCCCAGGCCTATCTCCTGGGAACCTGTCCCGCTGCCTCCTGGAATCTCCTTGGGGAGACCCCGAAGGTACCCAGACTCCAGGCCCATCCTTCTTTCCTCCTTTCCTCTACCCAGACATGCTTCTTCTCATTTTTTTTTATGTTTTAATGAGTGATCCCACTGCCACTCAGCTACCCCACAGACCAGGTGCCCTCTTGTTTCCTCGTCACCAGGATTTTAAAGTGCTCCACCCAGGGCTCCTCTTCAGAGCTTTTCCCCAAGCTCCAAATGTCACATCTTCACTTACCAGATATTTCCTTTTAATCTTGTTTTGGCACCCGATTACTCTCCCAGACGACATGAAGGAATTCTAACCGAAGCACATGGACTGTAGAGACTATTATGGCTTAGAAATAAGGTATTCCCCCACCAAAAGCTCAGGGTCAGCCACAGTTGCAGTGTTATGAGGTGAAATGATTAGACTGTGAGACTTGTGACCTAATCTGTGGATCCATCCATTTTGTGGGTTAATTATCTGAAAGGCCCACTCTACTGAGAGGAGTGTGGGCAGGTGGAGTGTGGCCGGGGACATGCCCTGGGGAACTACATCTTGTCCCCTGCGAACTGTCTCCTCCTGACCCCTCCCCCGCCCCAACCTTCTGGCTGCCATGAGCTAGGGATGCTTCCCCCCTTGTTCCCTTCCACCTCGGCATCCCACCTCATCTCAGGCCGGCAGCAATGTGTCAGCTGGCCCCAGACCAAACCTCCAAGCCAGGAGGTCAGAGTGCATCTCCCCCTCCGGGTTGTTCTGGTCAGGCCTGTGGTAACTGTGGCAACCGTGGACTGACCCAGGGAGTAGGTGTTATGAGTGGATTGGACCTACAACCGTTTCCTAAATCCACAGATTCTGTCATTTTCAGAGCTCAAGCCATTTCCTTCTGGATGGCCTCTTTCCAGCCTGCCCTCACATATAATGCGGTCTACTAGTGATTATTGAGATTCTCCAGCCGTCCTGGTCCTGCCCATTTGCACACCACAGCTACCTCTTAGGCAGCCAGACCCATGGACCTCCTGCAGCCCACTGAGGAGAGAAGAGAGATTTTCTGAGGACCCTGTTAGAAGTCCACTCTTATTTTTTTTTAAAGACCACACTCAGAGGGCATGTTTCAGGCAGTCCTTCACATGCGTCTTTGAGAAATCAGACTCACAATAATTTTTGTGATTCTCTCCCAGGCTCCAATAACCACCGCTCTACTCCCTACTTCTCTGAGATAAACTTTTTAGCTTCCAAAAAGAAGTGAAAAACTGCTATTTCTCTTTATGTGTCTGGCTTATTTCACTTAATATAATGTCTCCCATGAGCTAGTTTTAAATAGAAACTGCACAACAAATTCTTTTATGTCAGATTTAAATTTTATTCTGAAGAGATAATTCAAAATTGTCACATATGTTTATGTAGGAAAATGTTCATTAAAATATTTATAGGACTGGAGATGATCTGAATGTTTAGCCAAAGGGGGGAGATTAAGTTTATTTAAGAGAGATGTAAGTTTATTGATCATCTCAATAGATGCAGAAAAAGCATTTAACAAAATATAGCACCCCTACCTGTCAAAACAGTAGAAACACTAGGGACAGAAGGAACTTTGTAAAAGCATTGTAAAAGCTATCTATGCTAAACCCAAGGCAGCATCATTCTAAGTGGAGAAAGGTTTAATGCATTCACTCTAAAAACTGGAAGCAGACAGGGTGCACTCTCTTTCACCACTTCTATTCAACTTCATCATTGAAATTGCCAGAGCCATTGGACAAAAAAAAAAAAGAAATTTAAGGTATACAAATAGGTCAAGAAGTATTCAAATCTCACTCTTTGCTGATAGGATCATGTCATCTTCTTAAATTTTTTATTAGAGCATAATAGTTATACATAGAAGTTGGGTTGATTTGGAAAAGATCCTACGTGCATGGAATCTGATTTACTCCATTCAGTCACCACCCCCCATCTCTCTCCCCTTCCAGCCCCCATTCTCCTTTCTCTACTGATCTTTCTTTAGGTCATTTATCTGTTAATTTCTGACTGGTGCTTTCTACATATGCATACAGGTGCAGTCCCCTGTGGTAGACTTCCATGTGCACATAACATGATCTGCGTAAAGACCTTTCACATTCCCTTTTTTCACAAACCTTTACGCCCTCTCATTCTCCTTCTACTCCACTGATCTTCCCTGTATACTTAAGATAGCCAGTCCAACCCCTCTTCATCAAATTCTTTCCTCTATTTTGCTCTGGACCTGATAATTTCAGCATTGTACAGGAATAGTTAACTTCTGCCTTTCCGAACACAGAGATCAAGATTGATGTAAAATGAGAAAAACTCTACATAGGAAAACACTGAATGCAACACCTACTGCTTCTGCAGATGATGACTCTGCTTTGTAAATTTTTTTCTTAACATTTGCAATGAAAATGAACTTCTCAAAAATCCTATGTTTACATAAAAGGACAAAAGGAGACAGAGATTACTGAGACAGTGAGAAATGACTTCACACCATGATGAGGTCGAATAGCTTTCTGTTGGATTCTAGCAATTCTCTGGTTACTCCCACCCACCATCACCCCTGCAAATGTGTGCAGCTCCATGGGTCTGATTCCCTGAGACCAGTCCCACAGATTATCAGTCTCCAGGCTGCTTTTCATTCGATATTATTTGCCATGTTGCTGCAGATTAACAAGCCTGTTTGGGGTGCTTTCAGTCCATTCTCATCCTGGTCTCTTTTTCTCTGTTTTGTAGCTATGACAGCATTGGAAATGAGCAATCAATCATTTGTCACTGAATTCATCTTCTTGGGATTTTCCAACCACTCCAACCTACAGGGATGGTTCTTCCTGCTCTTTCTGGTCATTTACCTGACCACTCTCCTGGGGAACATGCTCATAATAGTGACCACCATGGTCAGTCCTGCTCTCCACACTCCAATGTACTTTTTCCTCAGCAATTTAAGCTTCTTGGACATCTGCTACAAATCCACCACCCTCCCAGTACTGCTGATGAACTTCTTCTGGGAGAAGAAGGCCATTTCTTATGAGGGCTGCCTTTCCCAGATCTTCTTCTTGGCGACACGTGCTGGCCCAGAAGGCTTCTTACTGGCTGTGTGGCCAGTATGACTGTGTTAGCCAGGTCTGTGTTAGCCTGGTGACTGGGTCCTGGCTGTGTGGGCTGGTGAATTTGGTCACACACACGGTGCTCGCCATCACACTCACTCTGTGTGGACCCCACCAGATCAGCCACTTTCTCTGTGACACCCCATTGCTCCTGAAGCTCTCCTGCTCAGACACCTCTGTCAACGAGTCAGCGCTCCACGTTGTCAGTGCCACCATGGGCCTGAGCCCCTGCCTTTTCACTGCAGGCTCCTACGCACTCATCATGGTGGCCATCCTGGGGATTCCCTCTGCCCAGGGCAGGAGGAAGGCCTTCTTCACCTGTGCGTCCCTCCTCACTGTCGTGGTGGTCTTCTATAGAACAGCCAACTTCCACTATGACAGGCCCAGAGAAGGCTGGACACGGACACCATGGTCTCTGTGCTCTTCTGTGTGATGACACCTATGTTGAAGCCAATCATTCACAGCCTGAGAAGCAACGAGGTCCAGAGTGAATTGAGGAAGCTGGCTGGGAGACAGACTGTATAGTGAGATTAGAACTAGATGATGGTTTCATTCTAGGAAATGTCTTAGTTGTAGAAATATGTGAACTCTTCAGCAGCAAATTACAAGAGCACTCTCTCCATACACAGTGTCTCATGACCACTGTGGTGCCCCAACCAGGGGAAGCACACTGTGCTAAGTATGGTGACCTCACCTGGGTTCTCTAATCCACAGGTATTTCAGAATATTTTTATTACTTTTCTCTCCAAAAAAAGCTTATACCCAAAGCAGTCAATCTCCTTTCCCCCAATATTGCAGTTCTAGCCAACACTAGTGAATGTGAAGTGCTATGTGCAATGTGACTTGACTTGCATTTTCCTAATGGATCTTGATTCTAAGTTTTAAATAAACACCATTTCTGTGTTTCTCCTTCACATGTGGAAAGATCCATGTATACACTCGAGTTTCTGTCGATATTTTTAATGAAGTAATACTATATACGCCTTTTGGATCTGACTCCTTTCACTTAGGAAGTTTGCAATTTTCAGTTATATTGTAGCTTGTATTAGTATTTTAGTTTATTCCTCCTTATTGTGACTGATTTTTATCTTATAAAAATGCCGCATTTCTTTGTTCATTTTCCACTGGATAGTAATTTTTACTTTGTGTCTGTGTGGTGTCGTACTGCAGATTGAACCCGGAGCCTCCTGCACACTAAACAATGTTCTACCAGTAAGCCAGAGCCCAACACTTTTAAAAATTTTGTTTTGAGACAGTGTCTTGCAAATTTGCCCAGGTTGTCCCTTAATTTGTGATCCTCCTGCCTCAGCTTCTTGAGTAGCTAGATTACAGACCTGCCTTGTCATTTTCACTTTTTGACTAATATGAATAAGTTTAGTATATATAATATGAACATTATATATAATATGAAAATTATATCAACATTCATGTACAAATCATTGGTGGACAACTTTTTTATTTATCTTGAGTTTGTAAGGAGGAGTGGAAGAGGTGGATCATTAACTCCATATTTAACTTTCTGAAGAAGTTCCAGATCATTTTCAGACTAGTGGAACCAGCTTACCATATTATTAAGAGTGGTGAATAAAGCTTCTGATTTCCTCACTCCCTTAACAACACATCATTGTCATTCCTTTTATTGTGACGACCCTGGAATATGTGAAGTGCTTCATCAAATGTGCTTTAGATTTGCCTTTCCCTAATGGCTAATCATTCTAAGATCTTTTAGGAGTACTGTTAATGTGTCTCTCCTAAGCATGAGGAAAACCCCATTGTATTATGGGAAATTTTAAGTTTTAGAGACTTACCTCTTTATCTAATACTTTTATTATTATTTTTGTGCAGTAAAATACTACAAGACTTTCAAGCATGTTGTCTTTTCTTCATCTGTGCCCGAAAGAGCTGTTCGATGACTCTTTTTTTTTCTCCTACTTTTAAACTCCATAGCAAACAATTTCTTCATCAGGTCCTGAGCATCAGCAGGATCATAAAATTAAGGGGCACGAAGTCATAAAGGGTTTGGTAAGGGATCAGCCCTTAGCAGGAGTGGATCAGCTGAAGATAGTGGGGATGCTTTTAATATTGTGGCTTCTGATATCTGTCCATCTGGCAAAGTATGTAACATGAAGGAAAAACTTAATATGCCGTGCGAAATCCATCCCAATAAGTGTACACCCCCCCTGAGTCCTTCTCTCCCTAGTGGGAAAGGAAGGCAGTCTTGAGGTTTCAGCCACCCACAACTTCTTAGCAGAAATCTCACTCTGAACTTCGCTCACCCACATCCTAGAAGAGAGAGGACGCTGATCTTCTCGCTGCATGCTGGGAACAGGTGATTGCCAAGACATTAATGAATCCAACAGCGAATTAACTGCTCTCCATTGTTGCAGTTGAACTCAAGCCATTGCCCTTGAGTTGTGTTTGCACATTGAGGAGTCCCAGAGAAGCTGCAGAGGACAGGCTCGTTGCATATTCCCAACAGGTCAGCCCCAGACCTCTATAAATGTCCATCACAGGAAAATGAATTGTGAGAGATCAGAGGATTTTGACTCATTCATGAGGCCACAGATATGCGACAGGCAACTTTCAGAATAACAGGTCCGTTTTGTGGTGAATGGAGACCAACAGCCAGTTTTACCAAGAGCTTTCTTTGCAGCCCAGGTGCTAGTATGGAGAGCAGCAAGGGCCACACCAAAACCAGAAATCTTCGCCTCTCTGTGAGAGTTGCTGGTAAGTAGTTTAATTACCATCACAATTTTCAAAAACACTATCCCAGAATCAGGATATACCTACACCTTAAAAACATATTACAGAATATTGTACATATTTTCATTACCATTTTGATGGCATTTATGTAATGACCTATCATAGCACCTTTTCTATGTGTGTCTAAGTTTCCACAATACTACTTGTATTGCCAGAGTAGAAATAACTTTAGAGGTTATCACAAAACCTGAGGAATTTCGCATGATGCCTCCAGTACTGAAAGAAAACCCAAAACATAACCAAAAACCCTGGGATGCCTAAATTTCTTAAGTGAGATGATGTGTGTGGAAAATTACTTATGGTAAACAATAGATAATGCTAAGTGTTAATCCTCTGCTTTTGATGAGCAGGACAAAAAGGAATAATTTTTAGGGAGAAAGTATAGGGACACATTCCCAATTTATTTTTAGGGAGAAAGTATAGGGACAAATTCCCAAGCAATTTACTGGGCAACATGAAAATTGGATTCAAAAATTTTAATCATTGCTTGTGCTATTGAGATCAAATAGGAATCATTGTTTCCCTGATGTGCATAAGGGTTTTCATGATCACACCATTCTTTCTCGTTTTGGTCATGCCCATTTTTTTTTTTTTTTCGTTTGAGGAAATGAATCCCTAAGGTTAGTCAGCAAAACATTTCATTTATTGCCAAAGCAAAAAAAAAAGTTATTCTTTTAAGACTCTAGACTTATTTATTTTATTTTGTTTATATTTAGATATTAAAATTAGTTGTTCTTAACTGAAGCACTGACTTTCTATTAAAATTTAAATAGTTTAAGCTTCTTAAGTCCCTGAGATTTGAAATTTTAATGAAAGCTGTGTTGGCCTATTAATCATGTGCAATGAATTATTAGAACCAAAGACAAGAATGTCTGGGCATTTAAGATAATAAGACAGTTTACTAATATATGGTATTATCATCAGGTAACAAAGTATCACTACAAATAAGAGTTATTACATGATAAATTTTCTGAGTCAATTTCTTTTTTGTTTCTTAAATCATAACTGTTAATACACATTAAATGTACAAATTAATGTACATTATGAAAATTAAAGGGATTCATTGATGTTTCCCTACTTGCATTAATATATTGTGCATTAATTTCAATTCTTTTTTCTGCAAAATGGGGATAATAGGTTATCTTATAGGTTGTTGTGTAAACAAAATAAGTTAATGCATGTAAAAGTTTTATAGGCATTTAATAAGTGTTAGGTATTTTTATCTAATGTGTGTCTCTATTCGTTACTCAATTTGAAAAATCCTGATTGGATTCAGGTATGTAAAAATTCATCTTTTCAAAGAAATTCACTGAGTTTTGATAGAATGGATTATCCGAAATTCAATCTAATTTTTACAGAAAACATGCCACTTTTAAACTACATTAAACAAGGTTTTTAAAGTCAGGCATTTATGTGTATTGAAGCAATCTACGAAGACTCACACTCGAATTGTTTTTCTATGAAATATGCCTTAGATGATTATGATGATTATGGTTATTATTATTATTGCAGAGCAGAGGGTTCACTATTAAGTTGATCTAATTCCTATGCTGCATTATATAAATTCTAAGGAGAAAGTACATACTGTGTCACAAGGTGTCATTCATGAGTTATGATTGTTAATAATGGATTCTAATGGTGACCACGATGATGATTCAATCTAATGTCCTACATTAATAAAAAGCATAGAGGATAAGAAAAATTGTTTGGGTATCATCATTCACCCTACTCCACACCTGTGACCTACAAGAAATTAGCCAGTAAAACCAAGGAAAGACTTATATGTAGATAAAATTATATAAACATACATTGGGAGATTTTTTTAATGCCCAATGAAGTTGTCCCTCCTGAACTGACCTTTATATTTAAGACCTTTACAATAGCAGTATGCACAACTTCAGAGATTGTACTTTTAAATCTCTGAACATTTACGTTTAGTTTTCTCTTTTACACATCCACAGACCATGTACCAATTTCCCATAGTAAAATCTGCTGGAACTGCCTTCTATGTGGAATTTTATTTCTTTTTTGGAAAACATCTAGATATCTACCTATAAAAGAGATTGTCATATTGATCTTTTTGAATCGGGGAGTTAAAAAAAGTACATGTCACTGATTTCTAAATGACTTGAAGTTCATCAAGGTAGTTGATAGAGAAAACAGAGAACGTAAGAAATGTCAAGTACATGTAGCTTCCAGCTCCATTTCAAAGTTGATTTATTGTAAATCAATACTAATAAGGTAACCTCTTGTTTAGGGAAATTATTTAGAGAATGTGATACCTACAACTGAACTAGATAGTGTGGTGTTTTTAGTCATTTCTGGATAAGCTTTTACTATAATTTTCGTGAACACCAAGTATCACAAGAATTTCTACTTTCTCTATTTCCTTCTCTACTTTCTCTATTCTCCTGGGGGATTTCATTTTCAGCTTTGCTGTAACAGTTGCCTTCAAGACAATGACTCCCAAATCCACACCTGCAGTTCTAGGCTGTCTGTGAAGGGCATTTCCACTTGATTATTCCACAAATAACTCACATTCAACATTACTCAAATCAAATCCACCAAAGCCTCCTCTACATCTGCTATTCCTCACATATTCCTGTTTTCCTGAGTGACCCAAAAGCTGGCCAGCCTGCCAAAACTGATTTGTTGTCTTTACCGTGTCCTCTTCAACTAGGACTTTAAAGTTCTTCATATCCTTCTCCATGAGGGCTTCAGAGATTTTCTCCCACCTTCAACACAACACGTCTTCAGATACAGACCACTTCATTTTGATCTTATTTTAGCACTCAGATCACTCTTTTGAACTAAACAGGTGAGTCTAAAACCTGGGAAACCAGGTTTCACAGTTATGGACCCCTGCTCTTTGGACTCACACGCACAATTACATGAGTGGGTCTATCTGCGTGTTCTAGACCTAGAGATCTGATGATTTTCTAAAACCCAGTCTATCTCCCTCCAGATGTCCCTGTTTTTAGTCTGCACTCACCTGAAAGAAATTTATGGTCCCCTATTGTTGATACTCTGCAATCATTGATGTCCATGCTCATACCCAAGCCTGGCTTCCAGAGACACACCTGGGCTCTCTGGTGGCCCATGGCATGGTGGGGGGTGGGACGTTTCCCGAGGTTTCTATTGCCAAGTACCTTGCTTAGAAATCAGGCCTGACACAGCTTCACAGAGCCTAGTCCTGGCCCCATAGGCTGATACCCTGCCACCTCCCCTGAAGTAGCAGGCTCCTCAGAATGACCCAGGGCTTGGCAGCATCCACTGGTACTATCCCACCAGCCCCTTGAAGCCTAGCTGGAGTCTCCATAGAAACAGGGTACATCTCTATGGAAATGGGCTCGCTCCTCCCTTCCCAGTGTGATGCAGCTCTCAGAGAAGCTCAATAGTGAGGGTCTTTCCATTTATAGCAATTAGCATAACCAAGTGTTCTGAGCTTGCTGAGCCTTAGATGGCAGATTCCTGCTATATTCTTTGAGATTTCTGCCATCAATGTTGCCTGTGATGCCAACTTGCCATCCCACTAACTATAAGACAGTGTTCTCAGTCAAGACCAATCCCACAACCAATAACACACACACACACACACACACACACACACACACACACACACACACATGCACACGCCCATCCATCATGGTGAGCAAGGCTTTGTATCTGTGATACAGACCGAATGCACCCACCAATCACTTTCACTGCTTCAAATAGATTGTGATCAGGAAACAACTGATGTCACTTGTAAAATGTGATATGTCCTGGACTATCACTGTGGTAGAGAAATGCAAAAAATGGGAGAAAATACTTAACCTCTTAGAGACATATAAAAATATTTAGATGTGGTTCCAACCAATCCTGAGTTAAAAATCATCTTGAAAAAATGCTTTCACTTCTGTTTATCAATTTACTTACTTACTTACTTACTTACTGCAGTACTGGGGATTGAACCCAGTGGCACTCTACCATGAAGCTATATCCCAAGCCCTTTCAATTATCTGGGGCGGGGGGCCTTGCAGAGTTTCAAATTTATGATCCTCCTGCCTTAGTCTCCCAAGTACCTGGGATTACAGGCAGGTACAACTCTTCCCCATTAATTACTTATTTTTAAAATAAGGCTATTTTTAAAAATTGAACTATAATTTGTACTCAAAGAATGCACAGATCTAAAGTGTACAGGTTTATAATATTTTACATATATATGAACTACCAAAAATCAGGATACAAAACATTTCCATCATTTTAGAAAATTCCTTCATGCTTCAACTGATATCACCGCTGAGCTCCAAAAAAAAAAAAGACCACCATTATTACTTGACCATTATAGCTCTTTTGCTAATTTTTGAAGTTTATTTAAAGGAAACATAGAGTATATATTTTGTATCTGGCTTCTTTCACCCAGAAATTTTTTTTTAGATTTGTCAATGTTATTAATGTTCCAGTATTTGTGTTTCTAAAGTAACTGAATTATTCCACTGCATGATAAACCGTGATTTGTCTTCTGTCATTCTGCTGAAGGCATATATTTGTTTGAGTTATTATGAATCTTTACACAAGAATTTTTGTGAACTGTGCATTAATTTCCTTGAAAATATGCTAGGAATGGGATTGTTTTGAATAGAATAACTACATATTTAACTAAATTAGAAATTACTAAATATTTTTGAAAAGTAAGTGTATAGACTTCAAATTTCACCTTGAGTATCTATCGAAATAGCTAGAAAGCATGTTGTTTTCACCATTATAATAACCAAAAAGAGCAAAAGAAAATGCAAATTAATGACTTTCCTTGACTTTATTAGGGATGAAGATTATAAGGCAAACAACTAACCGAAGTCTGGGGAGAGATAAGCAACCAAAATAATCAAGGCATTTTTTTAACTATGGGAGAACCCACTAGATACATAGGAGTTTATTTATAAAAAAAAAACTCAAATAAAAAATAGTTAATGGATTGCGAAAGACTAAGTATAGACTGTTTTAAGAGCATAACGACCCAGAGGGCTATAGACATAAGATGTTTGTATTTTTTCTTTTTCTTCATGGATTCCACCAAATTCTCCCAGGAAAATAGGGAAGTACTCTGAGAAAGTGTCTTTAACGGTATCATTTCTTGGATAGGTGGAGGAACAAAGAGCAGCAACAGCAGCCAAAACTCCTCCCAGACCCATTTCCTGATTTTTTTCATAGAACAAAAGCTGTAGTCTTCAGGGGCAAGAGTAACAGAAACTGTTACATTAGGACACTCAAAGGAAAACCTTTGTAGCTATGGAAAGGAACAGGCCGAAATGTCTAACGTCGGGAGGAATAAGAACTAGGCTCAGCCATATTGCTAGAAAGTGGGTCACTGTGAAGGCCATATCTCTGTTACTGAGTTTACAGTACCTAAGGCAGGGCTTCCTGGAAACATCAGAAATCCCTTCTCTGTTTCCCACTAGTCCACTAACATGCATTGACTGAAAATAACAGTAGAATACAGCTGAGAATTCTTCAAGAAATAGATTATCTCTGGAGAACAGCAAAAATACAATACACAAAAGCAAGCAGGGAACAATATTAACAAACTGAACTCAGCCATATAGAATAAGGATAACATTACAGTCAATTGAGATAAATCCCAGAATGCAAGGCTGGTTCAATATTCAAAAATTCAATCAACCGAATTTCCATAGTAACAGACTAAATAAAAAATATATATATCATTTCAATAGATGCAGAGAAAATAAAAAAAATCAATATCTATTTATGATAAAAAGTATAACTAATTGAAACTAGGGGCAAAGTCCAGTGGTAGAGTGCATGCTTAGCTCTGAATTCGAAACCGAGCACACATACACCAAAAAAAAAAAAAAAAAAAACTACTAGTTAAATAATACAAAAGAAGAAAAATACCTAAGTATATATCATTTGTCAAAATTTCTTGTATCTTATAAAACTTAAAAAAATAAATGTTTCTACTGAAAAAAATAGATCAATGTATTTAAAAGCAGGTGACTTATAATTTTACTTTTAAGAAATAATCAGAGATGATCACAGATACATATGTATGAAAGCTTCTATTCCAATATTTATGATAGTAAATGGAATGGAAGGTTTCTATGTTCAATAAAAAGGGAGATATTAACTTAATTTCATGTTAGGAAATTAATATTACAAGGCAAACAACTAAATAGAGTACAACAATATTGGGAAATTTTGCTTTGGATATTCTAAAGATAGATAGAGGTAGAATGGGATGAATGCAAAGAGAGCTTTGATTTTGTGACCTGTTCTATTCTTCTGAATAACTTTCTGCATTTTCCTCATTTTTCCACAATGAAAACTTTTTACTTGAAATAACAGACATACAAAAAAGAATGCATCACAGTGAAGCACAGTGTTAGGAGGGAGATACTGCAGATTCAATGAGACACAGGGGTTGATAGCTAGTCATGCATTTTGACCAAGTCTCTATTTATTCTTACAAAAGAGCACCCATGCAAAAGTCTGTGAGAAGTTATGCTCTCTCTAAAGTCACTCCTATACATCTCTTTCCAGAGTCCAGGCATCTCTGTATACAATATTATTTGCCATGTTGCTGCAGATTAACAAGCCTTTTTGGGGTGCTCTCAGTCCATTCTCGTCATGGTCTCTTTTTCTCTGTTTTGAAGCTATGATACCATTGGAAATGAGCAATCAATCATTTGTCACTGAATTCATATTCTTGGGATTTTCCAACCACTCCAACCTACAGGGCTGGTTCTTTCTGCTGTTTCTGGTCATTTACCTGACCACTCTCCTGGGGAACATGCTCATAATAGTGGCCACCAGGCTCAGTCCTGCTCTCCGCACTCCAATGTACTTCTTCCTCAGCAATTTGAGCTTCTTGGACATCTGCTACAGATCCACCACCCTCCCAGTACTGCTGGTGATCTTCTTCTGGGAGAAGAAGGCCATTTCTTATGAGGGCTGCCTTTCCCAGATCTTCTTCTTGGTGACAAGTGCTGGCACAGAAGGCGTCTTACTGGCTGTGTGGCCAGTATGACTGCTGTGTGGCCACCTGCCGTCCTCCTCAGTACCCAGTCATCATGAGTGTGAAGGTCTGTGTTGGCCTGGTGACTGGGTCCTGACTGTGTGGGCTGGTGAATTTGGTCACACACACGGTGCTGGCCATCACACTCACTCTGTGTGGGCCCCACTAGTTCAGCCACTTTCTCTGTGACACCCCATTTCTCCTGAAGCTCTCCTGCTCAGACAGGTCTGTCAACGAGTCAGCGCTCCACGTGGTCAGTGCCACCATGGGCCTGAGCTTCTGCCTCTTCACTGCAGGCTCCTACGCACTCATCATGGCGGCCATCCTGGGGATTCCCTCTCCCCAGGGCAGGAGGAAGGCCTTCTCCACCTGTGCATCCCCCCTCACTGTCGTGGTGGTCTTCTATGGAACAGCCAACTTCCACTATGACAGGCCCAGAGAAGGCTGGACATGGACATCCTGGTCTCTGTGCTCTTCTATGCGGTGAGCCCCCTGTTGAGCCGCGTCATTCACAGCGTGAGAAGCAACGAGGTCCAGAGTGCCCTGAGGAAGCTTGCTGGAGAATGTGCATCACTTTGCACGATCAAAGTCTAGACCAATCTTCAAACTGGAGTATACAGTCATCTGAAAAAAGATGCCTCCCAGAGACTTGTAGGCACCTGGTAAGAGAGTTTGTATCTGGAGCTTCAACTCCAACTCCCGCTTTTAAAATCTCTGAGACTCCTTTCTCTTCTCTCTTTTCACAAACACCCTTTTCCGACTTTCAGGTTCAAGTGTGTCGGACACCTTGTGTGGGTGTTCAGCACCATCTCTGTCCGTCTGTGTTCTCCCCACACCAGAGGGAGAGATAGTACAAGAACCTCGTTTCCCACACTCCTCTGCCTGCAGGCCTCTATTTTAGGAGGTTCTTTCAAGATCAGCCAAACACTAGGCAGAGAGGAAGAAAGGAAAGGAAGAAAGCGGGTTCTTTTGGATCCCATAGCAGCAGCTGCAAACCAGCCCTGTAGAGGCAGGAACTAATCTCCTTGGTGCCAGGAGCTGTGTGTGCAGGCTCCTAGACAGCTCTTCCTGAGTGTGGGTCACAGTAGCGTGGAATGACCATCTCTTTCCAGGGAAGTTAGGGTTTCCATATATGAGGTGGTGTCACCTGCCCTATTTTCCTTTTTTCTTCCAGATCTCCCAACCATATTATAACTTTTTTCTGTGTCAACTTCCTCTACCCTAAGACATCAAGAGTCATTCTTCATCTCTACCTGACCACGGTGACACTGACCACAATAGTGGTTTACATCAGAGATGGTTCTAGATAACAGATCTGAGGAGGTAGTTTGGATATCTGACCTGAGGGAATTGAATATGTTGATGATGTCACAGCCCATGGGAAAGGAGACCTAACAATTCCTGGTGTGCAATGACCCAACAGAGACTTTAAGTTATCGTGGCCTGAAATCAAATGTCTATGGAAAAATGAGCTTTGGAATAACACCATCGACCTTCAGGGTGGGAATGAACATTACAACATGACTACAGACTGCTGTTACTGACTGAAGTGGGAGACTTACAGAAAGAAAATGATAGGTTCAAGCACTATATTCCTCCTTCAATTCAGGTTCAGATCATCAGAAATATTTTCTCTCTGGAAACTGATAAAGGTTAATATCAGAATAAAACATCCAATTCTCCAAATTGCAGAAGTACAAAGAAAATTATAAATCCACAATTTCTTCAGGTCTCTCTTATGTCAATTAGGACATTAATGGGGGAATGATTGAGACCCTGTTAATTAGAATTGCAAAATACCAGTGGAATTAAACAAATCTCAGAGCCTTGAACCCTGAAATCTCCATTAACCCTCTTTTCTGTCAGAAGCAGCCCCTCCTCCCCCGAGGAGACTAGCTTTCCCTAATTTAAAGACCCTATGGTGACTCTACCTGGGCAGTTGCCTTTTTTTTTATAGAGAGTGAGAGAGGAGAGGAGAGGAGAGGAAAGGGGAGAGAAAGAGAGAGAAAGAGAGAGAGAGAGAGAGAGAGAGAGAGAGAGAGAGAGAGAATTTTTAATATTCATTTTTTAGTTCTCGGCAGACACAACATCTTTGTTGGTATGTTGTGCTGAGGATTGAACCCGGGCCGAACGCGTGCCAGGCAAGCGCACTGCTGCTTGAGCCACATCCCAAGCCCAATTGTCTTTAAGATGCTCATCCATCATCCCACATTGTCACCAGACTCTTTATTGGGGTCTGATTCTAGAACGCCGCAGGTAAGAGTATAAAATATAGCCCAGGAGAGTATTAGGGTCACACCAAATAAAAGGTAAATATTTTACTGTATTTTGTTAATAGGAGCCTTAAGAATATATAAAAAAATTTGTTTGAGTCTTCTAGACCAAAGAAGTCAGGACATATTGCTGGATCATCTTGAATGCAGTCACAGGAACGTAATCACCAGAAATTTTAGGGCCAAGGATTTTCCTGAGCCACGGGGAGTGGCTATTAGACTCTCTTTGGTTGATGGACTGAAATCTGGACTCAGTGTTTGCTTAAGTTCAATGACCAATATGATCCTGGAATAATGGCGAAGATGGTTATCAAAAATAAATAAGGTGTTGGATAGCGTGTTATGTGACCCCTTCCCTCGCCTCACAGCTGGATCTGGAGGAGGGCCTGGAGCACCAGCCTTTGCCAAGGCCTCATGGACACGCGTTCAGAAGGCAGCACCAGATCCTTGTGAAACCCGCAGCCGCTGTCCTCGGCATCCTGGAAAGACATTAACAGATGGCATTCTTGAAACGGGCTCTCTGATTTCAGTGAGAATAAGGGGATCCTGAAGTAGAAGAGGCCATGTGGTAGAACAGTGATCAGAACATTTGAATCTGTAGAGATTTTTGACAGTGGTAAATGATCGTGGTATTTATAGATGGGAAAAAATGGGCACCCTCCTCGAATAGTGCCTGTCCCATGTAATGTGAAACTCTTCTTTTCACACTTCATTGGTGCATTGTAGTGGTCCATAATGGTGGGATTTGTTGATACATATTTGAACATGCACACAAAATAACCGTAAACTTTGGCCAATATCATTCAAATATTTCCCTTTTCCTCACCTCCTCCACTGGTGCCTTGACTCTACTGATCTTCCTTCAACTTTCATGATGAGACTCCTTTCCCAACTTTCCTTCCTTTTCCCCCTCTAGCTTTAACAGAGGAAAAACATACGGCCCTTAACATTCTGAGTTGCTTATTTCCCTTAATGTTCTGAAGATCCATCCATCTTCCAGCATGACATAATTTCGTTCTTCTTTATGGCTGAATGAAATTCCAGTGTGCATATACCAGATGTTCTTTATCCATTTGTCCACTGATGTCACCTCGGCTGGTTCATGGGCATGTATGTGTTATTATAGTATGATGACTTTGATCCGCTGTGATAAATACCAAGCAGAGCTAGAGCTGGGTCGCAGGGTGGTCCATGGCTACTCCTGAGGAGCCTCCATCCCGATTTCCGTGGTGGTTGTGCTGATTTACATGCCCACCAACAGGGTGAGAGTGCTCCTTTCTCTCCAATTCTCTCCTTGTCACACTGGTTTCTGTTTCTATTCTTGGTGGTTGTCTTTGTCACTGAAGTGAGATGAAATCTCAGGGTAGTCTTGACTTGCAAGTATTTTCATATATTTGTTGGCCACTCACATATTTTCTTCTAAGACTTGTCTGTTTAGTTCATTTAGTTTCCCATTTGGTAATTGGGTTATTTGATAATTGAGTTATTTAATAATTGTGGGCTTGATGTTAAGTTTTTTGAGATCTTTATTAATATTCTGAATCTTCATCCTCTTTTAGAAGAGCACCTCATAAAGATTTTCTCCCTTTTTGTAGGTTCTCTCTTCATATTCTAATTGTCTCCTTTGCTGTGCAGAACCTTCTTAATTTGATGCCATCCTATTAGCTAACTTTTGGTATTATCTCCTAAGGTTTGGCATCCTATTGAGAAAGTCATTGCCTCTGCCTGTAGGTTGGAGTATTGACTTTGTTTTTTCCCAGAAACTGCATAATTTCTGGTCTAGTGCCTGGGTCTTTACTGCATTTTTAGTTGATTTTCTGCAGGGTGAGCGATAGTTCAGGTCTCATTCTTCTGCATTTGGACAGGGGTGTATAAGGACTGTTTCAGAGAGTAGATGTTAAAGACTGGGGTGCAGAAGAACTGTTGCAGAGAGCAGAAGTTGGAGACTGAGGTGCAGAAGGACTGTTACAGAAAGCAGAGTTTGGAGACTGGGGTGCACAAGGATCGTTGCAGAGAGCAGAGTTTTTAGACTGAGGTGCAGAAAAACTGTTACAGAGAGCAGATGTTGGAGACTGGGGTTCAGAATGTATGTTGCAAAGAGCAGAGGTTGGAGACTGGGGTGAAGAAGGATCGTTACAGAGAGCAGAGGTTGGTGACTGGTGTGCAGAAGGAGTGTTAAGGATAGCAGAGTTTGGAAACTTGGTTGCAGAAGGATCTTACAGAAAGCAGAATTCGGAGACTGAGGTGCATAAGGATTGTAACAGAGAGCAGAGTTTGGAGTCTGTGGTGCAGAAGGAGTGATACAGAAAGCAGAGGTTGGAGACTAGGGTGCAGAAAGACCATTACAGAGTGCAGAAGTTGGAGACTGCGGTACATAATGACTGTTACAGAGAGCAGAGATTGGAAATTGAGGAGCAGAAAGACTGTTTCAGAGAACAGAGGTTGGAGACTGGGTTGGAGAAGGACCGTTGAAGAAAGCAGAGGTTGGCGACTGGGGTGGAGAAGGAATGTTACAGAGAGCAGAGTTTGGAAACTGGAGTGCAGAAGGACCTTACAGAGAACAAAGTTTGGAGACTGGGGTGCAGAAGGAGTCTTAAGGAGAGGAGACATTGGAGACTGGGGTGCAGAAGGATCGTTGCAGAGAGCAGAGGTTGGAGACTGTGGTGCATAAGGACGGTTGCAGAGAGCAGAGTTTGGAGACTGGGGTGAAGAAGGACTCTTACAGAGAGCACAGGTAGGAGACTCGGGTGCAGAAGGAATGTTGCAGAGAGCAGAGGTTGGAGACGGGGGTGCAGGAGAACTGTTGCAGAAACAAGAGGTTGGAGACTGAGGTGCAAAAAGACTGTTAAAGAGAGCAGAGGTTGGAGGCTGGGGTGCAGGAGGACTTATAGAGAAAGCAGATGTTGGAGACTGGGGTGCAGAAGGATGGATAAAGAGAGAAGACGTTAGAAACTCCAGTACAGAAGGACTGCTATAGAGAGCAGAGATTAAAGACTGGGGTGCAGAATGACTGTTGCAGAGAACAGAGTTTGGAGACTTGGGTGCAGAAGCACCTTTGCAGAGAGCAGAGGTTGGAGACTGAGGTCCAGAATTATTGTTACAGAGAGCAGAGTTTGGAGACTGGGTTTCAGAGGAATGTTACAGTGAGCAGAGGTTGGAGACTTTTGTGCAGAAAAATCTTACACAGAGCAGAGGTTGGAGACTGGGGTGCAGAAGGACTGCTGCAGAGAGAAATGGTTGGAGACTTGGGTGCACAAGCATCATTACAGAGAGTAGCTGTTGGAGAATGGGGTGAAGAATGCCTCTAAAAGAGAGCAGTGGTTTGAGGCTGGGGTGCAGAAGGCCTGTTACAGAGAGCATAGATTGGAGACTGGGGTGCAGAAGGAGTGTTTCAGTGAGCAGAGTTTGCAGACTGGGTTTAAAAGGGTCTTACAGAAAGCAGAGGTTGGAGACTGATGTACAGAAGGATTGGTACAGAGAGCATAGTTTGGAGACTGGGGTGCAGAAGGATTGTTGCAGAGAGCAGAGTTTTCAGACTGAGGTACAGAAGATCTGTTGCAGAGAGCAGATGTTGGAGACTGGGTGCACATAGACTGTTGCAGCGAGCATAGGTTGGAGACAGGGTGCAGATGGATTGTTGCAGAGAGCAGAGGTTGGAGACTGGGGTCCCGAAGGACAAATACAGAGAGCAGAGTTTGGAGACTGGGGTGAAGAAAGCCTGTTACAGAGAGCAGAGCTTTGAGACTGGGGTGCACGAGGACTGTTACAGAGAGCAGAGTTTGGAGATTGGGTTGCAGAAGGATCTTACAGAGAGCAGAGGTTGGAGACTGAGGTGCAGAAGCACTGTTACAAAGAGTAGAGTTTGGAGACTGAGTTGCAGAAGGATCGTAGCAGAGAGCAGAGCTTGGAGACTGGGGTGCAGAAGGACTGTTACAGAGAGCAGAGGTTTTAGACTTGGGCGTAGAAGGACTGTTGCAGTTAGGAGAGGTAGGAGATTGGGATCCAGAAGGACCCTTAGAGAGAGCAGTGGTTTGAGACTGCAGTACAGAAGGACTGTTATA
Organism: Ictidomys tridecemlineatus; assembly: GCF_052094955.1. Classification (NCBI taxonomy): domain Eukaryota; kingdom Metazoa; phylum Chordata; class Mammalia; order Rodentia; family Sciuridae; genus Ictidomys; species Ictidomys tridecemlineatus. The sequence continues at coordinate 82,660 of NW_027522684.1, forward strand.
GAGAGCAGAGGTTGGAGACTGGGATGGAAAATAACTGTTGTAGAGAGTAGATGTTGGAGAATATGGTGCAGAAGGACTGATACAGAGAACAGAGGTTAGAGACTGGGGTGCAGAAAGACCATTGAAGAGAGCAGAGGTTACAGACTGGGGTGCAGAAGAATCTTACAGTGAGCAGAGGTTGGAGTCTGAGATGCAGGAGGACTGTGATAGAGAGCAGACGTTGGAGACTGTGCTGCAGAAGGATTGTTGCAGAGAGCAGAGGTTGGACACTGGGGTGCAGAAGAACTGTTGCAGAGAGCAGAGGTTGGAGACTGAGGTGCAGAAGGACTGTTACTGAGAGCAGATTTTGGAGACTGTGGTCTGGGACTGATACAGAAAACAGATGTTGGAGACTGGGGTGCAGAATGATTCTTGCAGACAGCAGAGGTTGGAGACTGGGTTGCAGAAAGACTGTTGCGTAGAGCAGAGGTTGGAATCTGTGGTTCAGAAGGACTGGTACAGAAAGCAGAGTTTAGAGACTCGGGTGCAGAAGGACCATTACAGAGAAGATAGGTTGGAGACTGCGGTACAGAAGGACTGTTACAGAGAGCAGAGTTTGGAGACTGCGTTGCAGAAAGACTGTTGCAGAGAACACAGGTTGGAAACTGGGGTGCAGAGGATCGTGGCAGAGAGCAGAGTTTTCAGACTGAGGTGCAGAAAGACTAATGAAGAGAGCAGATGTTGGAGACTGGGGTTCATAATGACTGTGGCAGAGAGCAGAGGTTGGAGACTTGTGTGCATATGGACTGTTCCAGAGAGTAGATGTTGGAGACTGGGGTGCAGAAAGCCTGTTACAAAAAGCAGAGTTTGTAGAAGCGGTGCAGAAGGACTGTTACAGAGAGTAGCCGTTGGAGACTGAGGTGCAGAATGACCGTTGCAGAGAGCACAGGTTGGAGACTGAGGTGCAGAAGGATTGTTACAGAGAGCAGAGGTTGGATACAGGGGTGCAGAAGGACTGATGCAGAGAGCAGAGGTTTTAGACTGGGATGTACAATGACTGTCGCAGAGAGTAGAGGTTGGAGATTGCGGTCCAGAATGACTGTAGCAGAGAGCAGAGGTTGGAGACTAAGGTGCAGAAGGACAGTTACACAGAGCAGAGATTAGAGACTGGATTGCAGAAGGACTAACACAGAAAGCAGAGGCTGGAGACTCTGGTTCAGAAGTACCCTTATAGAGAGCAGAGGTTGGAGAAAGCAGTACCGAAGGACTGTTACAGACAGCAAAGTTTGGAGACTAAGGTGCAGAATGACTGTTGCAGAGAGCAGATGTTGGAGACTGGGTTGCAAAAGGACTGTTGAAGAGAACAGAGGATGGAGACTGGGGTGTAGAAGGACTGTTGCAGAGAGCAGAGTTTGCAGACTGAGTTGCAGAAGGACGGTTACAGAGGGCAGAGTTTGGAGACTGTGATTTAAAACGACTGATACAGAAAGCAGAGGTTGGATACTGGGGTGAATAAGGACCCTTATAGAGAACAGAGGTTGGAGACTGTGGTAGAGAAAGATGTTATAGAGAGCAGGGGTTGGTGTCTTGGTTGCAGAAGAACCGATGTAGAGAACACAGTTTGGAGACTGGGGTGCAGGAGGACCGTTGGGGCGATCAGAGTATGGAGACTTGGGTGTAGAAAGACTGTTGAAGAGAGCAGTGTTTTGAGACTGAGTTACAAAAGGACTGTTACAGAGAGCAGAGTTTTGAGACTGGGGTACAGATGGATTATTGCAGAGAGCAGAGTTTTCCGACTGATGTACAGAAGAACTATTGCAGGAAGCAGATGTTGGTGACTGGGGTTCACAAGGACTGTTGCAGCTAGCAGAGGTTTCAGACTGGGATGCAGAAGGCCTGTTACAGAGAGCAGAGTTTGGAGACTGGGGTGCAGAAGGACTGTTACAGAGAGCAGAGTTTGTAGACTGGGTTTCATAATGGTCTTACAGAGAGCAGAGGTATGAGACAGACATTCAGAAAGACTGTTACAGAGAGCAGAGGTTGGAGACTGGGGTGCAGAGGGATTGTTGCAGAGAGCAGATTTTTCAGACTGAGGTACAGAAGAACTGTTTCAGAGAGCAGATGTTGGAGACTGGGGTGCAGAAGGATCGTTGGAGTGAGCAGAGGTTGGAGACTGGGTTGCAGATGGAATGATACAGAGAGCAGATGTTGGAGACTGGAGTGCAGAAGGACTGATACAGAAAGCAGAGTTTAGAGATTCTGGTGCAGAAGTATCCTTACAGAGAGCAGAGTTTCGAGAATGCAGTACAGAAGAACTCTTACAGAGAGCAGAGTTTGGAAACTGGGGTGGAGAATGACTGTTGCAGATAGCAGATGTTGGAGACTGGGGTGCAGAAGGAATGTTGCAGAGAGCAGAGGATGGAGACTGGGGTGCACAAGGACTGTTACAGAGAGCAGAGTTTGCAGACTGAGTTGCAGAAGGACTCTTACAGACGGCAGAGTTTGGAGACTGTGGTGCAAAACGATTGATACAGAAAGCAGAGGTTGGATACTGGGGTGCATAAGGACCCTTATGGAGAACAGAGTTTGGAGACTGCGGTACTGAGAGAAGACTGGGGTGCAGATGGATTATTGCAGAGAGCAGAGTTTTCAGACTGAGGTACAGAAGAACTATTGCAGAGAGAAGATGTTGGAGACTGGGGTTCAAAAGGACTGTTGCAGCTAGCAGAGGTTTCAGACTGGGATGCAGAAGGCCTGTTACAGAGAGCAGAGTTTGGAGACTGGGGTGCAGAAGGACTGTTATAGAGCAGAGTTTGCTGACTGGGTTTCAGAAGGGTCTTACATAGAGCAGAGGTAAGAGACAGACATTCAGAAAGACTGTTACAGAGAGCAGAGGTTGGAGACTGGGGTGCAGAGGGATTGTTGCAGAGAGCAGATGTTTCAGACTGAGGTACAGAGGAACTGTTGCAGAGAGCAGATGTTGAAGACTGGGGTGCAGAAGGATCGTGGCAGAGAGCAGAGGTTGGAGACTGGGTTGCAGATGGAATGATACAGAGAGCAGAGGTTGGAGACTGGGGTGCAGAAGGCCTGTTATAGTGCAGAGTTTGGAGATTGGGGTTCAGAAGGATCTTACAGAGAGCAGAGTTTTGAGACTGAGGTGCACAAGCACTGTTACAGAGAGTAGAGGTTGGAGACTGAGGTGCAGAAGGAATCTTGTAAAGACTAGAGGTTGGAGACTAAGGTGTAGAGGATAGTTACAGAGATAAGAGGTTGGAGACTGTGTGCAGAAAAACTTTTGCTGAGAGCAGAGGTTTTAGACTGGGGTGTAGAAGGACTGTTGCAGAGAGTAGAGGTTGGAGATTTGGGTCCAAAAGGACTTTTACAGAGAGCACAGTTTGGAGACTGAGGTGGAGAAGGACTGTTGCAGAGAGCAGATGCTGGAGACTGGGGTCCAAAAGGAAAGTTGCAGAGAGCAGAGAATGGAGACTGGGGTGCAGAAGTATCCTTGGAGTGTGCAGAGCATGGAGAATAGGGTGTAGAAGGACTGTTACAGAGAGCAGAGGTTGGAGACTAGGGTTTAGAAGGACTTTTTCAGAGAGCAGACGTTGGAGACTTGGGTGAAGAAGTATTGTTGCATAGAGAAGAGGATGGAGCCTCAGATGCAGAAGACTGTTACAGAAAGCAGATTTTGAAGACTGGAGTGCAGAAGGACTGTTACATTGATCAGACTTTGGAGACTGGGGTGTAGAAGGATCGTTGCAGAGAGAAGAGTTTGGAGACTGGCGTTCAGAAAAATTGTTAGAGAGAGCAGAGGTTTGAGACTGTGGTGCAGAAGGACTTTTACTGAGAGCACAGGTTGGAGACTGAGGTGGAGAAGGACTGTTGCAGAGAGCAGATGCTGGAGACTGGGGTCCAAAAGGAAAGTTGCAGAGAGCAGAGAATGGAGACTGGGGTGCAGAAGTATCCTTGGAGTGTGCAGAGCATGGAGAATAGGGTGTAGAAGGACTGTTACAGAG
>NW_027522685.1:0-50001 GCF_052094955.1 Ictidomys tridecemlineatus
CGCAGGTGCGCGAGACCCCATGTCAGGTGGAACTGGCCATGTGACGGCTCCAGGGCCCTGTGGGTGTGAGGTGGCACGCGGGGACAGGGAGGGAGTGGTGAGTCTGGGCAGCATTGACACTAGGGTCCCCAAGTGTTCCCAGGTGGACTCTCCAGCCGTGACTTCCTGTTTTGGTGCCAGGGACAGAACCCGGGTCCCTGACCCCTGAGCCCCGTCCCCAGCCCTTTTTCTATCCTATTTAGAGACAGGGTCTCGCTGAGCTGCCGAGGCTGGCCTCCAACTTGCGATCCTCCTGCCTCAGCCTCCGAGCTGCTGGGATGGCAGGTGGGCGCCACCGTGCCCGGCTCCTCATTGTGACATCTGAGCCCATGAAGAGTCCTGTCTCGCGGGCAGTGGAGAGAACACACAGCGTCCTTTAAACAAGATGGTTGTCACCACAGTGGGTGTGACAGCGTGGCCTGTGACAGTAAGGGGTGTGTGTAGGGTCCAGCCCTGTCCTCGGGAGCGCATCCTGGGGGCGTCCTGGCTTTGGTCCTAGCCGCTGGCCCTTAGGGGACAAGGGGGTGCTGGTTCCCCCACGGCTCCCGGGCCTGGGTGCACACAGGGAGCGGGGTCCTCAGGCTGTCCCCGTGGAGACGGGAGAGAAGTGACATGTGACAGAACTTGCAGCGGTCAGTGGGAGGCTGCGTCCGGTCTCCAGGGGGCTCCTGGGTGGCAGAGTGACAGGGTCATCCACGGCCACCCCGGGCGCTTCGAGGGCCCCCCGGGGTCCCATGAGGGCTGCAAGGAGCAGAGGAGGGTCCCCGGGAAGGTCCCCGCGGCCCGGCCACCGCCTGCAGGAACCGCGTGCTGTCCCTGTCCTGGTGGCTCTGCCAAGGCGAGGCCCCACGGCCGCCCAGGGCTCCAGCCACCAAGAGCCTGGCCAGGTCAGCCCAAGCGCTGCCCTTCGAGGGGACACTGAGGCTGGGGAGGGGCAGCCATGGCACAGCCACAGACTGAGGCTGGGGACAGAGGTGACTTTGTCATTTTCTATCATCTGCAGGGCTGGGGACGGGGCCCGTGGTGGGGCTCACTGGGCGCCGTCCCTGGCGTCTCCTTAGTGTCGAACGCGACGGCCCACCCCTCCTGCCCGTGCCACCCACCCTGTCCCCTCCGTGGGAGAGGTGTCGGTCCCCAGATGTCCCATAGGACGCTGGCAAAGCCCCGCAGCCCTCTGAGCCGGGCAGCTCTGCGTGCTCCATGCTGGACACGGGCACCGCAGTGGGGGGGACTGTCCCAGGACGCTGTGACCTGGACAAGGGTCCCTGCAGGGCTGTGGGTCTGGAGTGGACGGGCCACGTCTGGGCCTCGCAGGGACCTGGGCACGGAGGGCGGGCAGAGGGGGCTGGGGGCAGCTCCATGGAGCCCTGAGGTCACCAGGCTGCTCAGGGGACCTGGGGCAGGTCCCCAGGGAGCTGAGGCAAGGGACACGCCTGTGTCAGTGCCCTAGTGTCCAGGGCTGGGGAGGCCACGGCCCTCCCTGTCACATGGTCCCTCCCTTCTGTCACACACTGAAGCCGACGGGTCACAGTCTCAGCTGGACAAATGACCGCCGGCCCGGCAAGAAGAGTCAAGCCCCATTGTGGCTTCCGGGGTCACCTGAGGGGCTGTGTGGCCGGGCAGGCTGACGTCACCTGGGGTGGACACATGCTCACACCATCCCACATCCCGTCCCTGCTCCCTGCCTGTGGGGTGTGGCCGTCCCTCCGCCCCGTGGACAGCCCTGGGCAGCTCCGTGTGCTCAATGGGGTCTCTGTGTGGCGGCCACTCCTCTGGGCCCGGTTCCTGGGACGGCGGGGACACAGGGAGGCGACCTGAGGGCCCTGGACAGCAGCTCTGAGGGCTTGGCCATTCCCGGGCTCTAGAAGTTTCCACGGGGCCTCTGCCCCGAGCCTGCCCAGGGCCAGGTCTGTGCCACCCATGGGCCCCCAGACAGTCCCCTACGAGGAGGCCCAGGCAAGGCTGATCTGGCCACCCGGGGACACCAGGGACAGGAGCCTGCCCACCCTGGCCTTCTGCCACCCTGGGCTGACCCAGGGAGCCTCCAGCCCCTGCCACATGGTGGCCCAGGGACAGCCCTGTTGCTAGACCCCGATCAGGGCACCTGGGCTGGGCCAGGAAACCCACCGGGTCCCACTGTCCCCTGCCTGGGCCCGGTTTCCTCATCTGCTCCCACGGCCTCCCTCAGACCCAGGCTCCTCCTGAGGAGGGACCGTGGGGTGACACCCCCCAGGGCCACCCTAAGGGACGCCTCCTTCAGAAGGCACAGAGGGCCCCTGTCCTGTCCCTGGCTTTCCACCCTGGCGCTGGCCAGACAGCCCTGCCCACAGCCCAGACAGGATGGAGGCCCGGGCACAGGGAGCCACTGTCCCAGGCTTGGCCTCCGCCCGCCCCGCCCAGCGCTCAGCGTCTGCAAGTCTGCTGCCGGGAGGGCCAGCCTGGGGGCCTCCCTGGCCAGAGCCACCCGGGCAGCCTGGGCGGGACCTGGGCATCGCTCCCCCCAGGCCTCGTCCCCATCCGCACCCTGGGAGGTCTGTCTGGACAAGTCTGCAGGAAGTGGGGTCCCACCCACCCGCGCACCGCAGCACCCAGTCCACGCCAAGCCCTTTCTCTCTGGGAACTAGGGGTCCCCAACCCCTGAGCCCCGTCCCCAGACCTTGTTATTGTTTATTTAGAGACAGGGCCTCACTGAAACTTCTTAGGGCTTTGCTAAGTGGCTGAGGCTGGCCTCCCACTGGCGATCCTCCTGCCTCAGCCTCCCAAGCCCTTAGGGTGACAGGTGGGTGCCACCGCACCTGGCTGTCCACTCAATAGTTTTGCGCCCTGGAGGGTCACAGGTAATTGAAAATACAGCAAGCACACACTGTGGGTGACACGGGGTGACTGGAAGTGCAGTCCCCGCTCCAGACCACCTGTGATTCGAGGGGAGCTTGTCCCTGCTTTACAGATGTGGAAACTGAGGCCCAGAGAACTGCCCGGAGCATCTCGGTGGGTGCTCAGAGCACAGGGTGACAAGGAAGGGGGCAGACAGACATGGCCACCGCCTCTGTGGGCACAGGGTGCAGTCTAAACAGTATGGAAACACACGGCTGGCACTGTGCTGCCCGCCTGCAATCCCCAGGACTGTGGAGGCTGAGGCAGGAGGATCGCAAGGTGGAGGCCAGCCTCAGCCACTCAGCGAGACCCTGTCTCTAAATAAAATAGAACAAGGGCTGGGGACGGGGCTCAGGGGTCAGCGCCCCTGGGGTCAACCCCTGGCCCCCCAAATAATAAGGAAATCCACACAGAGATAAGGCGTCTTCAGAGCCAGACGGTGGGGCCACCAGGAAATCCATCAGGGGAGGCCCTCCGCGGGGGTGAGCCGTCCCCAGAGCTTAGGGACCAGGGAGGGACTCCCTAGGGAACGGGCAGGGTGAAGGCCGTGAAGGGGATGAGCCCCACCCAGCTGAGGTGGGGTCCCTGGCACAGGTGGCACAGGGCCAGGCCAGGCACTGGCTGCAGTAGGAAAGCCCTGGCTTCGTCGGGGAGGCCCAGCCCGGCAACAGAACCTTCCAGAAAGTGCCCCCAGGACCCGAGTCTCTCGCACCACCCCCGCTGGTCCTGTGACGCCCTGGCCGCCAGGTCCACCAGCTGAGGGTGACCAGGACCCAGGGTGCTCCCGGCCTCCATGGGGCTAGTGGGAGGGGAACGGGGCCCTGCTGGGGGGCCTGGGGGCCTGGGCCTGGGCCCTGCTGTCCTCTGGAGGCCCAGGTCTGAGTGGTGGCCAGCTGCTTATCTCACTTTTACAGATGAAGAGACTGAGGTTCTGAGAGGCCCAGATCTCCCCAGCGCTTTCAGCTGGCCCCTCCCAGCGCCTGACCGGGACCCATGGTGCTGTGTCCCCTGCCCTCTGCCCCAGGCCTTGGGTGCACAGTCAGCCCAGGCCCGGCCTCCAGCCACGGAACATTCCGCACCCACCGCACCTCAGGGCGGAGGCTCTGGGTGGGAGAGTCCCTGAGACCAGCATTCCTTCCACCACGGGGTCCCTGGGGTCTGCGGGGGTCACTGGGTGCTGGGCCGTAGCCGCTTCAGCTCCCGCCCAGCCGTGGGCACATGATGACATTTCTCTTGAAGACAGCAGCGCATCTCACGCTCCCGAGCACAGACCGCCGGGGGCCACCCGGGACTCGGCCTCTGAGCAGGAGGAGGCTGGCCCTGGCTGCAGACTCTGTCCTGCTGCAGCTGGAGCCCAGCCCCAGGCCCGGGCCAGGGAGGGACAGCGGGGGAGGAGGAGGATCTAGGGAAAAGCCAACGAGGGCCACAAAAGGCCACCGCAGCAGGCTCTGCGCCCCTTGCCTGGGACCAGGACACTGAGCAATGTCCAGCAGATGGCCGCGGCCCTGGCAGAAGGCCACGGGGAAGGCTGGTGGCTCCTGGCGGCAGCAAGAGTCTTCCTCAGCCAGGGGCTGGGGGGGGGGGGCAGCGTCCCCAGCAGGGCAGGCGAGGCCCAGCCTCTGACACACACTTTCTAGACCTGCTTCAGCCTTTGGTGCCAACGGGGACACTCTGAATCCGACCGCCACCCAGAGTGCTTGGCCACCGAGCCACCTCCTGGGAGTCTGGCTGAGTGGCTCAGGGCCTCGCTAAGTGGCTGAGGCTGGCCTCCAACCTGCCAGCCTCCTGCCTCAGCCTCCTGAGCTGCCGGGATGACAGGTGGGCACTGCCACACTGGCTTGTGTGGCCTTTCTGAGGTGGGGTCTGGTCTTGGGAATAGTGCTCAGTGATCAGACCTGTCAGGGGGTGGGCAGAGGTTGGTGACCATAGGTCAACCTTGGTTGGAAGATTCTGAGGTTGTCAGCTGTCCTGACCCTCACGGTCACAGAGGGTCTCAGCCCCTGGGACTCATCACCTGCTTCCCAGCTTTTAAGAATTGAATCAGCTGGGGGAGCACCCATGGGGGAGCAGCTGTGGGGAACACAATAATGAGGAGCAGTGTGGGGAGGCAGCCGTGGGGGAGCACTTGGGGGAGCACCAGTGGGGAGCACTCATGGGGAGTACTCATGAAGAGCACCCGTGGGGAGCACTCATGGGGGAGCACCTACTGGGAGCATCCGTGGAGGGGAGAGGAGCATTTGTGGGGGGAGCACTCATGGGGGAGCACCCATGGGGAGCACTCATGGGGGAGCACTCATGGGGAGCACTCATGGGGAGCACTCATGGGGGAGCACTCATGGGGGAGCATTCATGGGAGAGCACCAGTGGGGGAGCACTTGTAGGGAGTATCTACAGAGAGCATCGTGGGGAGCACTTATGAGGGAGCACTCATGAGGGGAGCACTTGTGGAGGAGCACCCGCGGGGAGCACTATGGGGAGCACTCACAGCTGAGCGTGTGCTGAGGACCTGTAAGGCCCTGTCCGTGGCCCCAGCACTAACAAAGAAGTTCCCCGTGTCACTTTGAGGGACCTTTATATCCCCCTGCAGAGGAGGAAAACCATGTGGGGGCCAACTGCACCCACTCCTCCCAACCACGGGGAGCACCCAGGAAGGTCCCCGCCAGGACAGTGACGTGCTCTGAGGCCCTCCACCCACCCGAGGCCCCGTGCTCACAGTCAGTGATGGACGCACACGCTGGACACTCAGGCCAGGACCCGTGGTCAACGCGATCGTCCCCGGAAGCTGGGAGAACCCGCTTCCTGGTCCCCATCGGAGGCTCAAGTCCCCACCGAGGAGGCTCCGGGAGGTCCTGCCAACTGAGGCTCCCCCAGAGTTAGAGGTGTCCCAGGAAAGTCCCTGTGGACACCCCAGGTGCGCCCTGCCTGTCCCCTGCCTGTCCCCTGCCTGCAAGTGTCTCGGGACACAAAACAGCAACCGACTTTTGGTTGTCCCCAACACAGAGGGAGGCTGACAAGGGTTGGGGTGTGGTAGTGACCGCAAGGGACAGAGGGCAGGCTTGTGAGCCACACAGGCCGGTGGGGCCAGCATGGGCCTGGCCTGCTCTGCTTCCAGAACATTCCACAGCCCTGTTCCTGCTTCTGCAGCAGTCACAAAGGAACATGTTCTCAGGGACAGCACAAGGAAAGGAGACGGGAAGTCAGACAGGGGGTGGGTGTCACTGCCAGGACAGTGTCGTCGCAACGTCTGTCCATCTCAGATTCTCTAGAGAAGAGGGAGCGAGAAGAGTTGCCCTGGGAGAGCACACCGTCCTCCAGGGCTCAGGAGGCTGAGGCAGGAGGATCGCAAAGTGGAGGCCAGCCCCAGCCACTGAGTGAGGCCCTAGGCAGCTCAGGAGACCCTGTCTCTAAGTAAAGTACAGGAAGGGCTGGGGACGGGCTCAGGGGTCACTCCCGGTGCCAAAAAGCAAAAAGAGGGAGAGTCGTCCTCTGGAACCCAAGGTCCAAGGACGTCCTCATAGAATGAGTGTGCACAGGACACACGACATTCTCCTGGGACTTCAGGTCATCTCCAGGTGCCCCAGGATACCTCACCAAATGTCAACAGGTAGTTGTCACACTGCAGTGTGTTGGGGGGTTTGGGGGAGGGGGAGGGGAAGAGGAGGGGGAGGGCTGGGGGGAGGGGACAGGGAGGGTTGGGGAGGGGGAGGGAGAGGGTTGGATGAGGTTTGGGTGAAGGGAGGGGGAGGGTTGGGGAAGGGGAGGAGGAGGGTTGGGAGACGGGGGATGGGAGGGTTGGGGGATGAGGAGGGGAGGGTTGGGGAGGGGGAGTGGAAGAGGAGGGGGAGGGCTGGGGGAGGGGAGAGGGAGGGTTGCGGAGGGGGAGGGAGAGGGATGAGGGTTGGGTGAAGGGAGGGGGAAGGTTGGAGGAGGGGAGGGGAAGAGGAGGGGAGGGTTGAGGGAGGGGAGGGGAAGGGGACTGTTGGGGGTGGGTCAGGGGGAGGGGACGGGGAGGGTTGGGGGAGGGTTGGGGGAGGGTTGGGGAGGGGAGGGGGGAGGAGAGGGGGAGGGTTGAAGGAGGGGAGGGGAAGGGGACTGTTGGGGGTGGGTCAGGGGGAGGGTTGGGGGAGGGTTGGGGGAGGGTTGGGGGAGGGTTAGACACAGCCCTGGCAGGAGGGCTGTATCCTGGGTGGCACGGAGCTGCTGGGACGGGCCTGTAGGGCGGGGACACATGGCGCCATCATGTGGATTCCATGAGGCGCTCCTAGTCCTATCCCGTGGAACCTTCTGGAACCCCATCCCAGGGCTTCTCCCCTAGCGGGCCAGGTCCGTTGATCAGGAGTCGCGCACCCAAGACCTGGGCCCCTGGGCAGCGCCACCCACCCCTGCCTCCAGCGCCCGTGTGCCGGTGCCCTGAGGCCCGCAGAGCCTTCTGGGTGGACTGTGGCCTGGCCGTCCCCACACTCAACGCCCCCAGCAGCCCCTGAGGGTGACGTCCCATTGCCTGAGGCATGAGGCTACTCGGCAGGCCCTCCCCACCAGGCCAGCAGGAGGCCCAGCTGTCCCCCTGGTCACTCACAGCCACTTGCAAACTCAGACTGACCCCAGGGTTGCTGGCATCTCTGGTCCCATGAGGGACACTGTCCTTGGTGACGCGCTCTGAATGGTGACAGTCCTTGGCACAGCTCCGGACATCTCCAAGTCGGCTCTTCCCTCGACTGCGACAGCAGTCACCTTCCTGGACAAGGAGCCAATTCAAGTCACACGAAATGCACTTCGGGGCTTATTTCTAGTTTATTCAGCACCAGGGACCGAACCCAGGGGCGCCTGAACCCTGAGTCCTGTCCCCAGCCCTTTTTCTATTTTATTTAGAGACGGAGTCTCCCTGAGTGGCTCAGGGCTGAGGCTGGCCTCCACCTTGCGATCCTCCTGCCTCAGCCTCCCGAGTAGCTGGGAGGACAGGGGTGCGCTGCTGGAGCTCACTTTTATTTCTATTTATATTTTTTCGAGACAGGATCTTGCTAAGATCCCCAGGCTGGCCCTGAACTTCTGGGCTCAGGCGATCCTCCTGCCTCAGCCTCCTGAGGAGCTGTGACCACTGCATGCCATGATGCCTGGCTTAAAATGAAAACATTGTGACTTTTTGCTTTTAAACGAAAGTTGGGGCGCTGGGGATCGACCCAGGCCCTGCACAGGCTAAACGCCTTCTGTCCCCGCGGCCCGTTCAGTGGTCTCCATGCCAAAGAGTTGAGGCTCCAGCCTCCGCTCATTGACCCACGGACTCTCATTCCCAGAGACACCTGGACGTCCCTGGCTGCGGCGGCCTCTGGTCCAGGAAGTAGGTCAGGGAGTCCCACCTGAGGGAGAGTCCTACCCTCCTCCTGGGTTCCCAACTGACCCCGTGTCCCCAGACTGAGCTTCTCAGGGGTGGACGCAGAATCACCACAGGCCTCTGTCTCCCCGTGAGACTCAACCGACAGGGCTCAGAACTCCTGGGGACCCCAGAAACGGGGCACAGCTGTGGCCTCCGGGCAGGGGACAGGGAGTGAGGGGTCACGTCTGCACCGTGCACAGACGTCGTTGGTGCCATACGGACGCGTCATCTCTCAGTTACACCCGTCAACCTCGTCCTGTGAGTCGGCCTCACCATCGCCACCTGCCTGTTCAAGAGAGGACACGTCAAAGCCACCAGGTGCCACCAGAAGACCACTATCTACAGAGCAAAGAAGGAGACCACCCAGCCAACAAGTCAGCAAGGATGTGGGAAAACTGGAACCTCGTGCAGCCACTGAGAAAAGGGACAGGCACAGCCCTACCCAAGACAGAGGTGACACTTTTTTCTTTTTTTTAAAGAATTGGGGACTGAACCCAGGGGTGCTTAGCCACTGAGCCTCATTCCCACCCTTTTATTTCAAAATTCTGAGCCAGGGTCTCTCTGTGTGGCTCAGGGCCTAAGTGGCTGAGGCTGGCCTCCAACTTGCGATCCTCCTGCCTCAGCCTCCCCAGTTGCTGGGATCACAGGCGTGGGCCCCGTGTCCCTGGCTCTTCAAGACACATTTCATAGACTCTGACCAGCGATCCCACTTCCCGTCTTGGCAGGTGGCAGCAGGACCTCGGCAGGCCTCTGCCTACTTATGTTCATGGCGCCCGTCACAAAGGCACGGGGACCGTGGGAGTCACGCACAGAGGCTCCCCCAGCAGTCGCTCCCCAGAGACAGGAGAGGGGGCTGGGAGTGGGACCGGGGGAGGGTGCGGGGACGATGCTGGGGGAGGGCGCAGCTGCTGTTGGGAAGATGGGAACGCGCTGCAGATGGATGGTGGCGGGGATCGTATGACAGTGTCAATGCACTTAATGTCACCGAGCTGCAGGCTCCAAGATGGCTCAGGGGGCAGACATGTTCGTATCCCAAGTGTGTTTAGCTGAAAAAATTTTAATTGGGGGACTGAACCCAGGGGTGCTGGACCGCCGACCCCGTCCCCAGCCCTTTTACGTTTTTATGCAGAGACAGGGTCTCGCTGAGCTGCTCAGGGCCTCCCTGAGTTGGTGAGGCTGGCCTCCAACTTGTGATCCTCCTGCCTCAGCCTCCCAAGTCACTGGGATGACAGGTGGGGGCCATTGTGCCCGGCTGCATCCCTATTTTTAAAAAGTCACTGGTGACTTCCTCGATCAGGTCCCAAAGGGATGCCAGGAAACAAAGGCAGGGCCTTGAGGGTAGCTGGTGACAATGGAGGGGCTCGCATTGTGGCAATAGGGAGGGCCAGTGATGGAGGTGCTCAGAGAGGTGCGAAGCTGGTCACGGTGGCACGCGGCTGTAATCCCAGAGACTCGGGAGGTTGGGGCAGGCCTCCCATGTGTCCCCAAGCAACGCAGAACTGGGAAGTGTCGCTCTTGCTGCTCTGGTTCTGCATAAGCTCATGAGCCCAGAGAGGCCAAGAGGCCTGCCCTGGGTTGCACAGCAAGTTGGGGGCGCAGCTGCGGCTCCGTTTCCTGTTCCTGCTCTGGGAGGCCCCAGGAAGCGGGCAGCTCAGAGGGCCAGGGGCAGGGGCCTTCCTCCTCTGCCCAGGAAGGAACTGAGGGGCAGACACCACCTCCTGGGCAAGGGTGGGGGAGGCAGAAAACAGAGGCCAGGCGCAGGGGAGGCTGGGAAGGGCCCGTGCAGCAATAGCAGGCACAGGGGCAGGGGCAGGGCCCAGAGGCAGCCGAGGGGGTGGGTTCCTCATTCAGTCAGAGACAAGGCAGGCCTCGGCCAAGGACAGGGACAAACTGGAGCCCAGGTGGGGGCTGGGCCTGGGACAGAGCAGGACAGAGGGAGTCTGGGACAGAGGGGTCTGGAGGCTGCAGCCAGCCTCAACCCAGCCCAGCGAGGCCCAGGGGCCAGGAACCACCCAGTGCCGCTGGGCACCAACCGCTGGGGTGGTCACGGGGCCTGGGCTTGGGTGGAGCTGGGGCCACAAGACAGTGCCCAGAAGCACTTTGTCAAGGGAGAGCATCGTCACCAGGGGCCCGGCTACAAAGGGACCGTGTCTTCTGTAGCACACTCAGAGGGAAGCTGGGACCCAGACACGGCGGCCCACCCATCTAATCTCAGCGACTTGGGAGGCTGAGGCAGGAGGATCGCAAGTTGGAGGCCAGCCAGCCTCAGCCTCTTAGTCTGGCCCCGTATTAATAAAAAAGTCTGGGGACGTGGCTCAGTGGTAACGTGCTTCTGGGTTCAGCGCCCAGTGACAGAGAGCGCTGGTGTCCCTGTCCAGGCTACTGGACTCAAGGGTGGCTGTCAGAGGGAGGCCGAGGCCTGACGAGGGTCTTTGTCACAGCGCGGTGAGGACAGTTCAGATGCACGTTCTCGGGGCCACCCTGGCTACCAGCCACGGTCACAAGCAGAGCACGGGGAACAGTGTGGCCCTGTCATCACCCTCTGGCCTCCTCAAGGACCCCAGCAGAGGGTCACCTGCTCTGCATGCAGCACTGTGGTGACAGAAAAGGACAGCCGAGGCCCCTCCAGGCCCCGGGGGGTCTTCCTGCCCCAGCCTGTCCCCCAGGTGTGTGCAGCCCAGCTGCGACCTCAGTGCCCTGCTCCGGGCCATCTTGCGTCCCACCCACCTCCCTCACCTGCCGCGCAGGTTTCCTGAGCATCTACTACATGCCAGCTGCTCCCCTGGGCCCTGCTGTGGGGACCCGGACCTCTGCCCGCTACAGCTGGTGTCCCCGAGGCGGAGCAGGCCACCCACCCATGAGCAAGACGCGCAACAGCAGGGCCGGTGGGGACACGAGCAGGGAGTCGGCCACGGGGTCTTCAGCAATGTCACTACAGAGAGTGGCTGTGTCTGTGGGCCACCGGCCACAGCCAGGCACTCAGCAGACCCTGGTGGCCCAGTCCCTGCCCCGTCCCCAGCCCGGAGTCTGCACCTCGGGACCCGGGATAGGGGATGGTGACGATGACGATGATTTTGATGCTGTTCAGGTTACTCCTGGGCAGAGCCTGGTGACGGTCCCCACCCCTAGCTGGGCCACTCCAGGTCCTAGGGGGTCTGCCGCACCTCCGTCCCCATCACCAACGCAGAGTGACCATACCCGTCCAGCCTGGGCTGCGGGGTCCCATCACCGACGACCAGTGGCTCTCCAGGGACAATGTCACGTCCACCCTGAGGACATCTCCGTCTCCGCAGGAGCTGTCACCCCCCCCCCCCGGAAGTTGAGCGTCTCTGTCACCAGGCGCAGCTGTGGGGGCAGAGACAGCTGAATGGGGATCTAGTCCCGGGGGTGGTGACAGAAGTTCCAGGCCCGGGGACTCACTGTTTCCACAGGTACAGCCACAGGGCCTGGCTGGGGACCGCGTCCTGCCACGAACAACCTAAGCAGCCACCAGCCTCGGGCCAGACAGAGGCCACTACTGCTGCAGCCTGCGACGCTGCGTCCCCGTCCCCTCCAGGCCCTGCTGTGGGGGGACGCTGTGGCTTCCTGGGGCCACCAAGGCCCCTCCTGGCCTCAGAGCGCAGGGGACTTGGCTGTCCCTCCAGCCAGGCACCGCCCCTTGACCCAGGTCTCCTGTCCCTCGTCCTCACGGGGCTGAATCCAACCCGGGGGGCTCCCAGCTGCTCTGTGACCCCCTGGCAGGGTCCCTCAGGCCTCCAACAGCCGCCTGCCCCAGGCAGGTGGCCAGGCCAGTCCCTGTGACTTCAGGCCTCTGGAGGACGCGGGATGGCGGGGCAGAGCGCAGGGCTGCAGGGACGGTGGCCCCGCCATCCCAGTCCCTGGGAGGACAGGCTGGAGCCGCGGCCCGGTGACCATAAACATCAGCCATGATGTCACTACCCGGCGGGTCCGAAGGGCCTCTGCTGCTGGCCCAAGGCCCGGACGACAGGCCGCTGCTGCCAGCCCTTGGGACACCTGGATGCCACCGCTGGACACCGAGGCTGCCCTGCTGGGGGAGGGGTGGCCCTTCATCTGTCCCCAGAGGGCACCAACCCCTGCCCCTGCCAATCCGTGTCCCCAGGCAGGGCACAGGGCCAGCGGTAGGCTCCCTGGGCACCAGGGCTTCCTCCCACGCAGGCTGCGGGTGACGCTGAAGCCACCACAGGAGCATGGGGCTGGGGACCCTGGGGACGGGCTGGGAAGGGGACAGCTGGTCGCAGAGCCCAGGATCGGTGAGACCAAGACGTGCTGAGTAACAGCCGGTGTCCCGGCCACCAGCCCAGAGCCCTGCGGGGACAGCCCCTCCCCCTCCCCCACTCCAGGTGGCCCCGGGCGTCAACCTGTCACGCGTACTCACAAATAGCGTCTCCTGCAAGCCATCCTGTCGCAGTCCAAGTCCCCTCGCGCTGTCCCCTGGGGGCCCGGGGAGGCGCGGGACGCTCTGCGGGATGCGGTGGCGGTGGCGGGGGATGGCGGGGGCGGCGGGAGCAGGTGACAGGTTCCTGGGCGCGGGGTTCACAGGGCGCCCCGGGGCCCGCGGGGTCGTGGAGTCACCATGGTCGCCTGGCGGGGGCGTCTGCCGGTGCCGGGGCCTCTCCTGGGGACGCACCCTCCGCGCAGGCACCTCGGTGGCGGTGGCGGTGGCGGCGCAGGGCGCGGGGCGGGGGCGTCTCCGGGTTCGCGCCGGCGTCCGGGGGAGGGGACACGAGCGGGAGCCTCCCGCGGCCGGGAGCGCGCTGCGGCCGCGCTGGACCAATCGCCGAGGCGCTCGTCGCCATGGCAACTGCAGCTGCAGGCGCGGCCGGCCACCAGCTGGGACCCCGGCCCTCCCCGCCGCCGCTGCGACCTGCGCACGTACAGGGGACAGGACCCTCGCTGCCCCCTAGGCCATGTCCCCACCTGGGCACGGAGCTCATGCCCTGGACTCAGGCGTCCCCATGTCCCCTCGGCCGAGAGAGCCCTGCGACCTGGGCAGGCCACCTATCTGTGGGCTCTTGGCGGTGCCACTGAGAAAGGGGACCCTAAATGCTATGTCTGGGTCCCGAGAGGGCCTCCCACGCACTGTCCCCTAGCAGATGGCATGAGGTGAAGTGGCCTGGTCAGGACCTAAGGGATTCAGGGTCAAAAATGGCTTGGTGTGGCATCTGGCCCTCCTCCTTGTGCCCCCAAGCCTGCCCTGACCATGAACGAGGCCTGCAAAGGATTTATGTCCCCTGCGTCTACATTCCAGGGGGACTTGGGAAATAAACATGTCACCGAATAGGTAGGTTTGCATAACAGGACCAGGAATCCAGCAGGCAGAAGAGATGCAGGAGGGAAGGGGAGAGAAGGAGGGGAGGGCGGCCGTCTGCATTAGATGGGGTGGCCAGGGACCATCTCTCGGGGATAGTTCAGACAGCTGAGAACCCCCTATAATGAAAGATGGAGGGGAGGGGAGTTTCACACACAGGGAAGAGTGTGTGCCAAGGCCCTGGGGCAGAGAGGAGCAGGGTGGATTCCAGGCAGGGGAAGATCATGTGTCAAGGTCCTGAGGTAGAAGTGAGCTGGTTGATTTCATCTGTGGGAGGTGGAGCTCAGAAAGTCGCACCTGCCCCCTCCCAGATTCATCTGTTCTCACAGTGGCTCTCACGCTTGTCACTGCAGAATGGGACAGGGACCTGCTGCGGGAAGCTCTGGAGCCACTGGGGCTGGCCCTGGCCTGGCCGGCTGCAGACCGAGCGCAGGCTGAGCGCGCAGAGGACGGACGGCCAGGGCTGTGATGCTGCCCTGCAGAGGCCCAGGCTGCGCGGGTGGCACCCAGGGGCAGGGGACTTGAGATGGTCACCTTGCTGTGGCAGCTTCGGAGACACCGAGTGCCGCTTCAGAAGGGCCTGGGGCAGCCCTGCGTGTCCACCAGAGCCTGGGAGAGGCCCCTGGGGGAGGAGGAGGGGGAGGACGGCCGGGGAGAGGGGCCATCACCAAGGGCCACTGCCCTGAGCCCCGTGAGCCCTGACTGGATGCGCACGGTCAGAGGGAAAGGGGCTCCTCTGAGCCCCTCAGGTGGCCCAGGGTCTGGACACCAATGGGAAACCCCGTAGGGACCTGAAGGTGGCAGGCAGGCGGCAGAGGGCAGGGACAGCAGGAGCAGGAGTCTGTGGAGCAGGGGACCAGTGTGCGCCACCCACCGCCTGGCCCCGGGCCTGGACCACGCACCCGCCACAGCGCAGCACCAGCCCTCCCCCACCCCCTCCCCGGCCTCCAGGGCCACCTGTGCTGCTGGCCATGGCCAGCCTGGGCCACCTAGGCCTGGAGGTGACCAGAGGCCACGCCTCCCACCTCAGGAGGCCCCTCCCACAGCCACCTCTGTCCCAGAGGCGCCCATGGAGCCAGGAACGGGCCCTAGACTGAAGCTGGGCACTATGAGGCCCAGCCGTTGGCCGGCCTCTGAGACAGAACTGCCCAACCTGAACTTGAACTTGAACTTGAACCTGCAGCTGAGTGGGTCCTTTCTGTGGGACCCACGTGAAGAGCGCTAGGAAGGAAAGGGACAGACGGAGAAGCAGACCAAGAGCCGAGCCTCCAGGACACACAGGCCTGTCAGGCAGGTGGCCCAGGGACGGCGCCATGGGCTGGATGTCGGGTGTCCCCTGAGCTCCCGTGTTAATGTAGGAAAGTTCAGGGGTGACATGAGATGACGAGCCGTGACCTCATCAGTGATGCAGTCATAATTTTTTCAGGGGGGCCTTGGGGACTGAACCCAGGGCTCTCGACCCCTGAGCCCCGTCCCCAGCCCTATTTTGTATTTTATTAGAGACAGGGCCTCACTGAGCTGCTCAGGGCCTCGCTTTTGCTGAGGCTGGCCTCCATCTCACGATCCTCCAGCCTCAGCCTCCTGATCTGCTGGGATGACAGGTGCGTCACCGCCGGGCTGGACTAATGGCTGAATGGGCTCTCTGCGAGGTGGAGTGGCTGGAGGAGGTGGGTAACAGGATGTGACCTGGGGGAGCATGTCCTTTGTCCCTGGCTACTCCCATGTGTCCTCTCCCTGTCCCTCTTCCTGGCTGCCCTGCACAGAGCAGCTGTCCCCACCATGTCCCTCCGCCAGGACGCTCTGCGACACCTCAGGCCAACACAGATGAGGTCCTTGGTGTCACCAGCTTAGATAGACTTTCCTTCCTCTAAGTTGGTCACCATGACAGACGGCGCACAGGGACGGTGTGACTCCCAGGAGGAGGTGACAGGGACACCCTGGGCGGGTCTGCTGGGCACAGAGACTGGCAAGGCTGTGGCCACACCGAGGTTTCCTGGGGGTGCCCTGGAGGGGACAGGAAGGGGACCCGGAGCAGGTGGGACCCTAACTCTGGAGAGAGGCAGGGAGGCCCTGCGCTCGGGCGCCAGGGGGTGAGACGGAGGCTCAGGGCTCATGGGCGGAGGCAGGAGGAAGGGCCAGAGGTAAGGAGGGACAGTCGGCCATGGCCCTGGGGACAAGGGACGGAAGTGCACCAGGAGGCCCTGGAGCCGTGGGAGGGAGCACCTGGCCCAGCCGCCTCGCTGCCTGGACCTTCCGCAGTGCTCAGTCCAGCCTGGGGACAGCCTGCCCCGCCCCTGCCGCCTTCCTGGGGACCTGCCATCTGTCCTGAGCCGCCACCACTCAGGCCCTGCCCCCTCCCTAGGAAGCAGCAAAGGAGAGTCCAAGACAGGGACTGAGCTTCCCGCTCACAGATGACGGCCACGTGCGTGGGTGACAGGGACACACGATCAGACCCACGCAAACTTAGGGTCACCTTCAAGGTCGCGCACGGGTTGGGGCACAAGGGCTCCACGCTGCTGGGGGGTCCGCCCTGACAGTCGCTAACCAGGAAACCGCATTGCAAAGCGCAGTGCGTGTGCCGGGAACAGGTCATTCGCAATGAGAGAAACTTCCAGAAACAGAAATGCCGAGACGTGACGTCACTCACAGCCCTGCCACTTCTGAGTGGTGGGACTCCCTGTTGGACTTTATTTTCTTTATTTTAAAGTTCCCTACAGCAGGCTGCTTAATAAGCAGAAATATATTCTTATAAAAATCCTTCAGCCCAGTGCCAGGGCGCACGCCTCTCATCCCAGGGGCTCAGGAGGCTGAGGCAGGAGGATCGCAAGTTGGAGGCCAGCCTCAGCCACTTAGCAAGGCCCTGAGCAACTCAGGGAGACCCTGTCTCTAAATAAAATGCAAAATAGGGCTGGGGACAGGGCTTACTGGCTGAGTGTCCCTGGGTTCAATCTCCAGCGCCTCAAAAAGAAAGAAAAGAAAAAATGAACCACCTTTGGGAGCCCCCACTAAGTGCTCAGGAATCCGGGAGCCTGAGGGCGCGGGATGCGATGCTCAGAGAGGCCAGCAGAGGGCGCCGCGGAGCTGCGGCAACGGGCTGGGAGAGTCCTGCCTGCAAATCCAGCCACCTGGAGGGGGGGGGACCCTGGTGGCCCGTCCAGCCCCCCGCCAGGCTCCAAAACCTTGCTGCCAGAAGCCCCTGCGTGGGATCCAGGCCACCTCCTCCTGTCCCTGTCCAGGGACAGGGCCATCCTGCTCCAGCCTCACTTCCCAGGGACGCCCTCTCTGGCCCCCAGGGACGTGTGGCTCCCAGGCCTCAAGGTCCTATCACTGTTGTGACAACCTGGCGGCCTGTCAGTGGCTGGGACTCTTTTAGCAGATCCCAGGCAGGAAGTGCTACCCGGTGCCCCGGGCGACACCTAGCTGGAAATTGGCCACCCTGTCCTGTGGCCAGAGCCTGCAGGTCTAGGCAGCTGGGATGGAGGGGACCCGAGGCCCCGCCCTTGTGGGGGGGCGGGGCTGCAGGACACGCCCCTCCAGCAGGCGAGTGGGGATCTCGCAGCAGAGCTGGCGCCCTCCTGTGGCAGCAGGTGGGACCGTTCATAAGTCACGGCTTGCGACAGCACTGAGAGTTCTATCCAGGCACAGGCCCCAGGCAGGGCTCAGGACAGCGAGGCAGGGGACCCTTTTCTTTTTCTTTTCTGTACCAGGGATTGAACCCCAGGGTGCTTCACCCCTGAGCCCCGTCCCCAGCCCTTTTTGTATTTTATTTAGAGACAGGGTCTCCCTGAGTTGCTTAGGGCCTTGCTAAGTGGCTGAGGCTGGCCTCCAACTTGCGATCCTCCTGCCTCAGCCTCCTGAGCCGCTGGGAAGATGGTGTGTGCCATGGTACTGGGCAGCCCTGGGGTTTTCGTGGACAGATGGCCAGAGCGCTTTTCCCACGCGCAGGCCGCTGAACCCAGGGGGTGAGAGCCTGGAGCTCTGCTTCACCTTCTCTCTCCACCTGTACCAGGCCCTGTACCAGGCACCTTCCTCTACTGCTCCCACAGAACAAAGGCCAAAAGCAGGGACAGAGTGGTTGGGGCCTGTCCATGGACGTGCTGGGCAGAGGGGTGCGGGGACATATTCAGGCTGTCTAGCTCAGGAACCACAAATTCTGGGACCTTCTACCCTGGATCCCCGCTGCCTGGTAGGCTGTGTGACCTTCAGACAGCAAGTGCCCTCTCTGGGCTCTGCAGGGAATGCAGAGGTGGTGGGAGAATAGAATGCCGTCTATACCTTCCCAGGTGGGGCTGCATCAGATGGTTCTGGAACAAGGCTCAAGATGACCTCCAAGTGCACTTTACAAGGGTGAGGCTCTGGCTCTTTTTACCTGGCAGGGGTCAGCCGCCCTTAAGTCACTGGGCTGGGAAGCAGGGACACACCCTCTCTCCAGGTCCCCTCCCTTCTCCCCACTGGGCTCAATCCAGTGAGCCAGGAAGCTGGCCGACCCTGCCCTGGGCTTCCCTGGGCAGGTGAGGGCGCTTTCGGCCTCCCCGAGGCCAGCCTCCCCAAGGCCAGCCTCCCCAAGGCCAGCGACCCTGTCCGGAGGCCAGCCCAGCCCTGCAAGGTTCTCCAGGAAGCCCCCTGGGGGTTTGAAGGCTGTGTGTGCTCTGTCCCTTCACCCACCACCTGGTCACCAGGGAACTTGCAGGAAACACATAGCAAATGCTCAGGTCCACTGGGACCTCCGGACTCAGGCGCTGGGGTGGGGTCCGGATGTCTGGGGTAGAACCAGCCTCCAGGGGATGCCGACGTCCACTAGGTTAGGGAAGGGCCGGCTTGGGGACAGCGGCAGCATCGGGGGGCCAGAGAGATGGAGCAAAGGACATCTTTACAACGGGGTCCCCTACTTCATGCACATCCAGGCCTCTTTGGAGACCGAGCTGCTTCCTGCTCCGAGATAATCACGCAGCCCCACCCCCTCCTCCGCCACCTGGGGCTTTTTCTGCCACCACTGCAGGCTCTGGGTAGGCCCCGTGGGGACAGTGAGGACGCAATCACCAGCCTTTTAGGAGCGGGCGCTTGTGAATGGAGCGGGACGTCCTCCCGCGGAGGATGCTGAGCGGCAGTTCAGACTCCAGATGCCGCAGGACAATGGGGCTCTGATTGGCAGGGGGGGGGGGGGCGCAGCTGCGACGCGGAGCCGGGGAGGTGGGGGCGGAGGGCGGGGCCGCGGGACAAAGGGAGGGGCGCGGCTCACAGACGCAAGGGTGGGGGCGGGCTCCATCCCAGAGTCCCAAGGACAAGCGCAAAGCCAGCCGGATGGAGCCAGACCAAGGCAGCGGGGACAGGGACCAGATTCCAATGAGACCCCCGTTCACCCAGCCGCACTCATCGGAAACCGTCGTGAGAGGCAAAAGGGGCTCTCCGTGGTCCAGACCCCAGCAGCGATCCTGCCTCTTCACATTCTAGGGCGGCTCGAGAGGCTGAGGCAGGAGGATGGCAAATTGGAGGCTAGCCTCGGCAACTAAGCAAAGCCCTAAGCGACTCAGTGAGACCCTGTCTCTAAATAAAACACAAAAAAGGCTGGGGACGGGGCTCAGTGGGCAAGGGATCCTGGGTTCAATCCCTGGTACCAAAAAAAAAAATGAAGTGAGCGAGCATCAGAAGACGGCGCAGAGGAGGGGCCTGCGAGGTGGGTTTTGAAGGCCGTGTAGGAGTTCGCTGGGATGGGGCGTGAAGAGAGCACACTCCCAGAGGAAGGGAGACAGCAAAGGCAGGGCCTTTGGAGCTTCGAAAGATGTCCTGGCAAAGGGCAAGGGACCGGACGCCCGCTCAGCTTGCCCCCCTGCCCCAGTTCACCTTTGGATGACAGGCAGACAGTTATCACTTACTGAGCACCTACTGTGCGCCTGGGTACTGTCCTGGGCCTGTCCAAACGTGGCCTCCCTGCCTCCCTGCCTCTCTGCCAACTTTGAGAGGGTGCTGAGGGCTGTTGGTTCACAGGGAAGGAGAGCCACGGTCAGGGGGAGGGGACCTGCTTCCCTTGGCGGGCAGAAAAAGCAGGACCTGAAATCCAGGTCTGGCTTCTCCACAACAACCTCCCCCAACTTGCATCCAGGAGGGTCCCTGGCCACCAGAGTTTGGGGCTGGACTCTGCCTGGTGGCCCAGCAGAGGCCGCTCTCTGCCTCTCTCCCCAGGGCTCCTCCTCCTGCCCCTCCCTCAGGGCCTTGGAATGGCCCCACCCACAGCCCCGCCCATCCATGGAATGGCCCCGCCCACAGCCCCCCCCCGTCAATCACTGAAATGGCCCTGCCCACAGCCCTGCCTATCCCTAGAATGGCCCCGCCCATAGCCCAGCCAATCGCTGGAATGGCCCCACCCATCCCTGAAATGGCACCGCCCATCCCCGAAAAGGCCCTACCCACAGCCCCGCCTACCCCTGGAATGGCCCTGCCCACAGCCCCGCCAATCACTGGAATGGCCCTACCCACAGCCCCACCCATTCCTGGAATGGCCCTGCCCACAGCCCCGCCAATCACTGGAATGGCCCCACCCACAGCCCCCGCCAATCACTGGAATGGCTCCACCCACATGCCCCGCCCCAAGCCCCGCCTCCCCGCTGCCTCGGGCTGCAGACCCCTCAGCCTGCAAGGGCTCCGTTTCTGCAGCCGCAGTTCTCTCCACATTTTAATGAGCTGCTTGCAAAGCTGGTGACGGATGAGGGACAGCGGGAGGCTGCGGGGCTGGGCAGGATTTTTTTTTTTTTTCCTGGAATCGCTTCTGGCCGCACATTCGACTTTAAATTGATTAATAACGTGCAGACCCAACATTAATTATCAGCCATTTGTCACTCGGGAAGGCTGGCGTCCGCGTCTGTTCTTAACGACCAGCTCGATGGCGTCCTGGGAGATGTCCATCTGCCTGCAGGGCCCCGGAGCTTAAAGCCCTGATGGTCCCAGCTGATGCCCCAGGCATGGAGCGGGCTTCTGGAGGCCCCGACTGGGCATCCCAGAGCCAGCCCCCGAGGTGCCCTAAGGTGGCTCGTGGCCTGGCTACCCTCCTTTTTTTCTATGCCACATTCTTCCTGTGTTCTCTGCCACCTCTCCCCCTCCCCTCCTTATCGCCTGGTGAATGTTCGTCATCCAGTGCCCTGAGATGGAGGCTGACAACCCGGGGGGTTGGGCCTCACATAAAGACCAGCCTCCAAGACGTGTCTTGGCTCCTGCCTCTCAGAGCTACAGCTGGGCACAGAGCCAGGGGCTGAGACCTCAGGGCCAGCGATTCTCAGGTCGGTGGTGACGTTCTGCCCATTGATTCATCCTCCAGGCCCGAGGAGTGAGCAGTACTTGCTGTCACAGGAATTGGGGACAGGGACGATACCTCTAGAGGGTGCTCAGGCTATGAAGAGGTGAGGGGGTGGTCAGGGAGGGCTTCCGGAGGAGGCAACCCCAGCAGACCTGGGAACAAGGCAGGCCTGGCGGAGCCCTGGGCAAGGATGGTCCAGGCCAGGAACAGGGAGTGGGCCTTATGGAGAATGGAGTAGGAAAGGAACAAGAGGAGGCTGTGGAGGGAGGCCAGGTGGGCCTCAGGCTGGGAGGCTGTTGGGAGGAATTTGGATTTCATGGTGAGGGCAGAAGGAAGCCCTGGGATTGTGGATGGCTGGGGTGCTCTGGGGGCCCAGGCATCCACGAGGGGTGGGGTGGAAGGCAGAGAGGCGGTCAGGATGCAGGACAGCGGGGCAGGGAGCAGAACTAGACTCCAAGTCCCCGTTTCAGCCTCGACCAGGGAGGCCCAGTGGAGGCAGGAGAGGTGGTAGTGCCTGGAGCCCAGGCAGGGCTGGCGGCCGTGTCAAACACCGGCTTATCCATGGGCCATCTTTCAATTTTATTGTCTTGGAGATAAGCCCTTATAAAGTCCAGGAATCAATACACAGAGGCCGACGCTGGCCTCCCTCCCCTCCAGGTCCTCAGAGAGGATTTCCCTGTGGGCCAGGGGCTGTTCTTCCCTGACCCTCAGTTTGCTTGCTGAGAAATGGGCATCAGGACGCGGGTTTCCCAGGGGCTCTGTGGGAAGAACGGGGCAGATCTGCACTAGCAGCTCTCCATGGTGCAGGCTGGACACCCGGGAGGGTCCCCACACAGGGCAGGCTGCGTGCTTCAGTGGAGGCCACAGCTTCCGGTCCTTCTAGGCACGTCCCCTGCTTGGATCCTCTCTGACAATATAAGTAGCCTCTTTTGTTTGGGTGCTGGGGATTGCGCCCAGGGGTGCTAACCCCTGAGCCCCATCCTAAGCCCTTTTTAGTTTTTATTTACAGACAGGGTCTTGCTGAGTGGCTTAGAGCCTCGCTAAATTGCTGAGGCTGGCCTCCAACTTGGGGTCCTCCTGCCTCAGCCTCCGGAGCCACTGGGATTCCAGGATGTGCCCAGCACCCGGCCCTGAAGTCCTCTTATTTGTCATTACACCCACTCAAACACTACCTCCAAGAGGGTGGCCATTTGGGGTATCCTGGACACTACCCTATGTGTCCCAGGCCTGAGGCCTGTGACCACTGCTGTCTACCAATTATTGGCATTTAGTGCTTAGGACCTCTTGGGAGGTCAGGATCTTCCAGAGGAGGGGCCTGAGGTGGGGAGGTGTGCTGAACTTGGCCGTGCAGGCAGCTGGGGCCTGGCTCATGTGTCCAGTTCCCCAGGCCCCAGGGTGGGAAGGCAGAGGGCTAGGTGCTCTCTGCTCTGCTGCAGGCCCTGCCCCTCCAGCCCCGCCCCTCCAGCCCCCCCTCCTGGCCCCGCCCAGACCCTCAGGCTCCACCCACCCCATCTGGCTCCACTCACACAGCCCCACCCTGGCCCCGCCTACCCTCCTGACCCCGCCCATCCCCTCTGGCTCCACCCACCCATCCCCACCCTGGCCCCGCCTACCCTCCTGACCCCGCCCAGCCCCTCAGGCTCCACCCACCCAATCTGGCTCCACTCACAGCCCCACCCTGGCCCCGCCTACCCTCCTGACCCCGCCCAGCCCCTCAGGCTCCACCCACCCCATCTGGCTCCGCTCACACAGCCCCACCTACCCTCCTGGCCCTGCCCATCCTCTCAGGCTCCACCCATCCCTCTGGCCCCGCCCTGCCCACGCAGGCCCTCTGGGGTAAGGGGCCCATGGATCTTGGCTGCCTTCCTCCCTCCCTTCCTCCCTCCCTCCCTGGGCAGGAGCGGTCAGCGCCCTTGGCTCCCGGCTCCCATCGGCTTCCCATTAGGCAGATCAATGGCTTCCATTGGTTTCCAATTATGTTTCCTGAAGTGCAGCCAGCATTTTAATTTCCCCTCCAGCGCCCCCAAAGCCCCATCCATCACCCTGGCCCTGCACCTCCCGCTAGGGGCGGCTGTCGCCCCGCAGTGTCTGAAGCCTCCTGACAGTGCTGTGGCCTCCACCCCAGGGAGGAAGGGAGGACCCTTGACGCCCAGCAGGCCAAGGGCCCGGTGCAGCCGCAGAGCAGGGGAGGGAAGGAGGCCTGAGGCCCAGGAGGCCCCGCACCGGGGGCTGCCATATGCCACCCTCTTGCACCCAGGGGAGCAGGGCCTGTCTGTCCCTTCGCGGCTCCATCCCCAGTGTGCAGCAAAGCACAGGTGCTTGGTCTATGGCTGCCAAGGAACGGGGTCCTCCCCAAACTCAGGAGGACTTTGCTCCATTATCTCATTTAATCACCACGAGTCCTGAAGTGGGCGCTCTTGGGGTCTTCATTAACAGCAGTATGGAGGGTCCTTGGAAAGCTGGGAATGGAACCACCGTTTGCCCCAGCTATCCCTCTCCTCAGTTTATACCCAAAGGACTTAAAAACAGTACACTACAGGGACACAGCCTCATCAGTGTTTGTAGCAGTTCGAGTCACAATAGCTAAACTGTGGAGCCAACCTAGATGCCCTTCCGTGGATGAATGGATAAGAATTGTGGCATATATACACGATGGAATATTACTCAGTCTTCAAAAAGAGATGAGGGCATTTGCTGGTAAACGGATGTAACTGGAGAGTATCATGGTAAGTGAAATAAGCCAGTCCCCTAAACCAAAGGCTAGACATTTCCTCTGATATGCAGGTGCTGACCCACAATTACGGGTGGGGGGGTAGGGAAGAAAGAGGGGCTTTGGATGAGACTCAGGGGAATGGAGGGAAGGGAAGGGAGGGGACTGGGAGAGACAGGGGAGTGAATAGACGTCCCTTTCCCATGTTCACAAAGGAACCCACAGCCAGGGACACCCCACAGCAGGTCTAGCCACAGGAGTGGGACGTCACACCCCGTGTAGGTGGGACATGGCAGGATGCACGCTGCCGTCACAGGGAGCTAAAAAGCAGTAAAAAACTTAAAGACAAAAATAATAAAGGCACGTGGATGTTTCTCTATCGCAAAAGGTCAGCTACGGAAAGAAATCTTCCAACTTGACAAATAGCCGAATTAAATGAAGAGCTGAGGCCTCGGGTAGACACTTGTACCAAGATGACACAGGAAAGACCCAGAAAAGAGGCTCGCAGCGCTGATGACCAGGGAGTGGAGACCACACCGCAACGACCACGCCCCCCAGGCCACCGCGAAAGCACAACCGAGCTGAGGACCGAGGAGGACGCGGAAGCTGGCAGCCCCTGTGCAGCGCTGGGGATGACAGACAGTGGTGAAGCCACTAGGAAAGCAATATGGCGGAACCTCAAAAATCAAAGAGAGGATGATCTCAGGGTCCAGCAGCCCCACTTCCAAGTCAAAACCTCAAAGAATGGGAGGCAGGGACTCAGACAGGTATTAGCACACCCACGTTCACAGCAGCAAGACTCACAGTAGCCAAAAAGCAGAAGTGACCCGGGTGTCCACCAATGTATAAACGGGCAGACAAATGTGGTCACTTGGGACGGTGGAATATTATACAACTCTAAAAAAGGAAGAACATCATGACCTGATATAACATGGATGAACCGTGAGGGCATTAAGTGATAAGCCAGTCACAGAAATGCTGTGGAATGACTCCCATTTGTCACCGGACTGGTCTAGTTCACAGAGACAGAAAGTAACATGGCGGGTATCTGGGGCTGAGGGAGGAAAACTGGGCAATCACTATCCAACAGGGTGGAGTTTCCTTTTGGGAAGATAAACACGTTCTGCTGGGAGATGGCAGGGATCTTGGCACAATAGTGTGAGTGTTCTGAACCTGAACCTAATTGCGGTTAATACGGGGCCACCACGCCCAGCCCTGGCCCCTCTCTTTTCTCATGAAAGGACACTGACAGCACCGCCAGAGGCCAGAGCTGCAGGGACCACACCTGGCAGTTCCTGTAGCCACAGCCGGTCCCACCAGAGGAGGCCAGCTTCAGTCAGTGGTCACCATATAACTGGGGGGGCCCCAAACTAGAGGGTCCCCCTCGGGCTCCAAGTCCAAATGTGGCCTTATGCCTTTGGACATCTTGGAAAACTTGTCATATTGCCACCAGCATGATTGGTGACACCGGACAGTGCACTCAGGGTGCCCCAGCCAGCCTTTGTCACTTGTGAGGCCAAGGGACTGAGGTCTCCTCTGCAGGTCACTGGCTCATCACAGGATTTAGTGTCCGCAGATCAGGGGTCTGAAGAGTGCGGCCCACGCCTTGCCTTTATAAATAAAGTTTTATTTATAAAGGGCCACGGCCACTCGCTTCTGAACTGGGTGCAGCCGCTCTGGGAACCACAGCAGCTCAGGGGTGGTGACAAACGAGCGTCATCGGCACCCACAGGCTGTGTGGGGTGCCCTCCTGCAACAATCGCCTCCTTCCACACAGGGGACTCATCTGCGTGTGGCCGTCGACGTGGGTGGCCTTGGGGGTCAGGCTGCAGAAGCTCTGAGGCCCAGGTCACCCTGCTGCTTTAGGAAGTGGGGTGACGGCCCGGGGCCCAGAGGCCTGGTGCTATGTCTCCAAGGCTCAGAAGCAAGACAGCGAGAAACGTTCAGAGGTGAAGCGCTGATAACGGGAGCCGCCGTCTACACAGTGGATTAATCCACTTGATGGGTTAGTCACCTGGGTGGACTCGGGGTGCTAACTGTCGCAGACGGGGTGTGGCTGTGTAGTTTTGGCCGCTGCTCTCTGGCCTGGGCGTGGAGGGCGTGGGGATGGCTATTTTGAAAGCCCTTCCTGCTGACTCAGCATCCGCGTGGGTTTTGGTCACCTGCGATGGCTTCTTGCTTCTGCCCAATCTGCGCTCTCCCTGGGGACAGGCGCTGGGAGGTTTGCGTCCCCTAGATCCTGTGGCGCTCATGGCCAGGACCTGTGGAAGCAGCCTGGTCCTTTGGGCCTTGCTTTCAAGATTGGCAGGTGGGAGCCACGCAGAGTCCCGTTTAGAGCTGTGCCCATTTCCTGGTATGGGGACTAGGCTTTTGGGACACGTTGGCCGACGTCCTATGCTGGTGAGGTTTTCCGGGCGCACTGGGGACAACAGGCGCCTCTCCGTCCGCAGACGCATCAGCCCTGATTTCTTTTGCAGCCTGGATGCAGAAGATTCCCCAGCCTGTGACGTTGTCACCTGCGCAGGTGCTGGTCAGCACTCAAGGGACCCTGGAGAGGGACCTGCACAGCATCCCTGGCTCCTCTTTGGTCTTGCTGCCTTGCTGGGCCTTCCCAGCCTTGAGCCCCAGGCCCACGCTGTTCTCCAGGCTCAGCCACTTCCTCCTCCCCGGGCTGGGGCCTGGACAGTCCCCCAGATAGACAGTGGCATATCACCAAAGTCACCCTCTCCAGCTGCCACCTCCCGTGCCTCGCTGCCCGAAGCCCTGTGTCTGGCAAACTTGGTCCACGGGTTGGTCTATATTTTTGGAAACCTCAGGGGCTCTGTCCCACCTGGAGTCCGGTATGGAACACCCGACAGGTTTGATTCCTGCAGGTCCCTTTAGGTAACCTGGGCTCCTGGACTTGGTCCCAGGTCACAAGCAGCACCTCTGCCCGTTCCCAGAATTCAATTCACCTTTCTGTTGTCTCAGGACAGAAGCAGGGAGCGGGTGACGGGGGCCTTGGAGATAAGGGACGGTGGCCGGCTGCTCTTGCAGGAGCTGGGTGTTAGGACGGGCCACCAACATGGGCCTGGCCCGGGTGACTTGACAGCGAATGCCCCTGCCCTGCTGAGCCCCCTCAGGTCTGTCCAGCTATGGGGACACTGGCCGGGGAGCCAGGCTGGCTGCTCAGGACCCCTGGCATGGCCTCTGGCTCTGTGCAGGCCACCTCAGGTACCCCGATTCCCAGTGTCCCCAGCAGAGACAGCTGAAGTTAGCGACTGTTAGTGTGGGACACCTCGGCAGGGACCAGGTCACCGTCCTCAGAAGGGTGCAAGCTGCCTCAGGTGACTCCTGGCCGGGCCATCCCGGGGGGCCTGGGCCAGGCCACCCTCGCCCCCCTTCCACGTGGCACAGACGCCGTGACAGCGTGACAGCGTGACAGCGTGACAGCCGTGCCTCCGTCTCAGCCCCTTATGTAACCGCTGCCTTTGAGGAGTCATGGCACCAAGTCACACGAGGTCAGCGAACTAGTTCAGGGTAATTGGCGGCTTTGGGACGCTGGGCTCCCTGAATGTGGCGGATGACGGCGACAAACTCCATCCGAACCCTTGACTCAAACTCCCTCCCCAAGGGACGGTGCCCGGTGTGGCCTGCGCAGAGTCCCCGCCCTGGGCCAGCGAGGGCAGCCTGGAGCCCGCCTGGCTTAGGCACCGAGGCCCTGGGGACGCCCTGGAGCTTCAGTGAAGACCTGCAGGGTCCCTGCTGTCCCCTCTGTCTCTGTGGGCATGCACCAGGGGCAGGCTTTGGTCCGGCCCATAGGGACTTCATGGCACGGGGACTGGCCGCATCCCAGCTGGCCTGGTTGCATGTGTGTGTGCACGTGCGTGTGCCTGCACGGGCCACTGTCCCCTCTGCCCTTGCAGACACCTCACGGGAGGCAGCTTGACCACAGCAGATCGGGGTGAAGCGTGCGGGCGACACCCGAGGAGATGGGGCTGGGGCTGCCCCACGGCAGGGGCATGACGTCCTCGGGTGGCACCGTTGTCCGGGCCACCACGTGTGGAAGACGACAGCAAGAGCGGCACCCGGGAGGGTGTCTGAGGGCCGGGACGGAGACGGGGCCTCTCTGTTCCCCAAGTCCATGCAGAGGGCTGGGAGAGGGGACCCCGCCCCACCCATCCCTGGGTCTGTTTCTCAAAGCAACGGCCACCTGGGTGGGGCTCACCTAGAGAGGGCCCGAGAAAGGACCCCTGCCATGGGCACCTGCCACAGCCACGGCCACCAGCCACAGCAGAGCCACCAGCCAGAGCCACAGCCACCAGCCACCCGCCTGCACCCCCCCAGAACACAAGCCGAAATCTGCAGGGAGCCCTGGGCTGGCCGAGCACATGTCGCACCAGGGCCACAGCAGAGCTCCAGGTGGACAGCAGGGAACCAGAGAGCGATTTCTAGAAGCTTCTCTGGGTCGCTGCCCCGGAGCCCAGGGAACGCGCTGCCTGGGGTCTGCCCTCGACGCTGCTACCTTGTCACCTGTGTGTTCCGGGAGCCCCGCGACCTCAGGATCATGGGAGGAAGGGATCCGGGATGGCCTGGCGGGGGCGGCCCTCCTGTGCTGGGTCACATGATGCTGTGTTCCCGTGGCTGTCATTGTCGCCGTGTACAGTCCTCTGGGACCTTGCTGGCCTCCTCCTGAGGACCCTGCCAGCTGTCAGACCTCCGTACCCTGATGACCGCAGGATCACAGGGCGTCCTGGGGACGTGCCGTGTGGGCCACCCACTGACCCCGCAGCCCTGGAGATGGCACCTCAGAAACACTCCTCAGAGGGGACGAATCTCTGTCTCGGGGTGGCAACGTGAAGGGGTGGCATGAAGGGGTCTTCGCGGGTGGCAGGCCCCCACCTCCCAGTGAGTAGCAAAGAAAGGGACCGTCAGAGGCCCCCAGGCCTGTCCCTGGAGAGCTGGGGGTCAGGCTCCCCCCAAGTACAGAGAGCGGACACAGCTAACAGTCCCTGGGCGGTGGCCTTGGCCCTGCCCCTCCATCTGCTGCCCAGATGTCCACGGCACAGCGGCCAGCCCCTGAGCAGCTCCACTTTCCTGTCCCCACGCCCCTCACACTGGGACCTGGGGGCTCCCCCCATTCAGACGCGGTCTGCTCCCCACTGGGGGTCCACGCTGGCCCTGTGACTTCTCTGGACTCCAGGACGTGGTAGAAACGCGGTGCCCTTTCTGGGTGGGGGACTCTAAGGGTCAACGGCTCAGCCCAGTCTCCTGGACCCGGTCATTGTCACGTGCAGAAGCCCAGCTGGCTCCTGAAGAATGAGAGCACGTGGCCTGGTTACCGCCACTCTGCGTCACATCACCTGCAGCCAGCGATAGGTGACCCCCAGAAACAGTCTTACCACCCTGCTGTGACCACACGGGCCCAAGGGAGCCCAGGGACCCGGCCCAGCCAACTTCGCAGCTGGATAAACGCCTTCTTAGGCAGCCGCTGCACTGGGGATGGCTGTTACGCAGCTGGCGCTGACTGATGCTGGCACCAAGTCTTCTGGGCAGTCAGGATTCTGACGGCCCAGGGCTGAAGCTGGCTGTGAGGGGCGGGACTGGGGCTCTTGTCCCCCTCTTTCCTGTTGGCTAGTACCACACTGGCACCCAGAGGGTGCCACACACCAGGAGCTCCATGGTCAGGGGGAGGGGAAGACACACAGAGGCCTGGCTGAAGGTCCTTGCACGCGATCAAAGACCCGAGGGCTTAGAGTTTCTGGAAATGTCTTGACCTGTGCTGCAGAACAGAGGCCCCACGGGAACAGTGGTGCCGGGGCTGCTGGGTAACCAGGCGGAAGATGAAGCTGGATCCAGCCTGACCTGCACTCCAGGGCCAATCCCAGACACGGCCAGGAGCCCACGCCCAAAGGGGGGACTTCAAGAATGTTCACGATGACGAATTGGCAGAATATCTTCCCACAATTGAGCTGTTTCTCAGGAAGGAAATGGAATTTTGCCATTGATAAAATAATAGTAATAATAATAATAATAATAATAATAATGCAGATGCTGGTTCACAATAAGGCGGGGGACACTAGGAAAGGAAACTGTCACCCTGGGATAGGTAGAGGGAAGTGATGGGAGGGGAGGGGATGTGGGAACAGGACA
Source organism: Ictidomys tridecemlineatus (assembly GCF_052094955.1). Lineage (NCBI taxonomy): Eukaryota > Metazoa > Chordata > Mammalia > Rodentia > Sciuridae > Ictidomys > Ictidomys tridecemlineatus. The sequence goes on from NW_027522685.1 coordinate 29,744, forward strand.
GACGTCCTTACTGTGTGTCTGTGGGTCAGGGTGACCAATGCAATTCGCAACACGGACACTCAGAAAATGAGAAATCTATCCGTCTATGTGTGACATGTCGGAGTGCGTCAGTGTGTACTGCTGTCACCTACAACGAAGTAAAACAAATACAAAGTTTTTAAAAATGGATTTGATCACAGTTCAGCATTTCAATGTGCCAAAGCCACCGTAAAGAATACGAGAAGGTGAACCAAATCAGTGAGAAGACAGAGGGGACAGGCACAGCCGGCCAAGGGTCAGCGCCCAGCTCACACAAAGACACCTGGAGGCACCCCAGACAGAGCAAGAAGCAAAACATGGAAGCTGGGGTTTCTCGGGGCAGGAGACGGGCACAGCCAACAGGCGCTCGGTGTCCCTGTCACGCAGAAGCCTGCAAACTAAGGTCCCCATGAGACGTCATTCATCCCCCCCAGACTGGCCGCTAGGACCAGGCCTGCGGGGTGGAGAGCCACTGGAACACCAGCCCTGTTGGGGACGTGCAGATGGCATTTTCTTGCAGCCTGATCCTTCACGCGCGTCCCTGACCTCGCGAGTCCAGCCCGCGCCATACACAGCGCGCCCCTGAGAAGACCTGATGGCAGCAGATGACGAGGACAGCCAGGAAGGACTCGTGACCCACTGGTGGGACAATATATCACAGTAAACGGTGGGAGGTCCCCACAAGTCATTTTCACCCCAGTAAAGGTGACTTGCAGCTGGCACAGGGCAGGGAAGAAGCTCAGGATTGAAAGCTGCGGGGTCAACACTGAGACGGAACAGCTGAGGTGACACCAAGCACAGGAGTGTCACGAAGGTCCCCGGCCCACCAGCTGCTGCACCACAGGACACCGGTGCAGAACCAGCAGCCAAAGAATGATGAACAGAAACCAAATGTCACACAGGGGTGACCTGGGGAAGACGCACACTGGATGTGAACGGCCAGGAAGGTTCTAGTTCTGGGGGGGACCCTTGATGTTCCTCCGCTAATGACCCTTCACAGGGCACCAGCGGGTGCCAGCCAGTTTCCCGTCGTAGCCACGACACACCTGACGCCAACAGCTACAAGGAGGAGGGTGATCGGGTCCACGGTCTCAGGGTCCCATCTGGCTGGTTCGGAGCCTGTGGTAAACTCATGGCCAAGTCTCGCTGAGTGGCTCAGGGCCTCGCTGTTGCTGAGGCTGGCCTCCACCTGGCGATCCTCCTGCCTCAGCCTCCCCAGCCCCTGGGATGACAGGCGTGCACTATGGTGCCTGGCCATCCCTAACCTCTTGTATTCATTGAGTCAGGGTCTCCCTAAATTTCTAAGGCTGGCCTCCAACTTGCCATCCTCCTGCCTGGGCCTCCCAAGCCTCCAGGATCACAGGTGTGGGCCACTGTGCCCCTCACTCCCCAGCCCCCATGCCGTCCTCCACCCCAAGGACAGGTCCGCCCCTACCCCCCTCCCAGGCTGCTGTCCCCAGCAGGCCCCCTCTTGTCACCCGGGTTCCAGCCTGGCCACAGACACGGCCTCCCCCATCTTGGCCACCTCCTTTGACCTGGGCCCACTGCTGCCAGCGGGGCCTGGGGACACACAGGCTCCTCCCCCCCTGCCCCTGCCCCCCACCTGCTGTCCCCAACAGCCTCCGCTCCCTGACTCCTGCCCTGAGATCGGCCAGCCCTGGCCTCCACGGATGAGACCCTGAAGGGGCCCTCCTCTCGGGCCAGCCCCTCCCTGGTCTGCCGGTGCCCAGCAGAGACCCATCCATGTCCCCACACCCTCCTTCCCCGTGTCCCCGCGCCCACTGCATCCTGGGGAGGCGCCCGCAGCCCCAGGGCAGACAGGGGTGTCGAGCCACAAGTCCTGGTCAGCTGCCCCGGCACAGGGGTCCCTGTGGCCCCAACAGGGAAGAACGGCCACCAGCGCCCGGGGCCTTCCCAATGTCCCCCTGAGCCCGGGGCGCCTACACCAAACCCCGCGCTGGCTCACGTGCTCCTGTGCAGACGCCAGGCCCTCGGGGGAGACCAGGCCCAGGAGCCACAGTGGGCAGGGAGCCCGCAGGAGGCCACCAAGGCACATCACGAAGGCCACTGCTCCGGGACAGACACGAGGACGGGGGAGGGACGCCTACCTGACGCTGCGGGAGCTGTCCTCCTCGGACCTGCAAGACAAGAGCACACGCTCAGAGACTCTGCTCCAGGGACCGGCGAAGCAGGCCACCCAGGGCACCCGCTGCCCCCGTCCAGCCTCAGGGCGTCACCCACAGGCCCAGGTCTCGCTCTCGAGGACTTTACACCTGGAGCTGTCCCCCAGAGTCCCCTCCTCTTGGAAGCCTGAGGCTCCATGCCATTCCCTTTGGGGCCCCTTGATTGTTTCCAGGATCCGTGACAATCACACAGGAAGGTCTGTGGTTCCTGCCTTGGTCCCCCGGGCTCCGTGGGTGGCGGGAACAGAGGATGAGCGCTAGCAGCCAGCGTCCTGCTATTTGGCCCCCACTTGGAGCTCCATTTTCAAGCTTCCAGAAAAGGGTTGTGGGGTTCAGCCACCCAGCTGATGTCATGGCCGTGGGGGACTCCAGGATGTGGGTACACAGGTCCAGGACTTTAGGACGACACCGAGGCACACGCCTATTATCCCAGCAGCTCAGGAGGCTGAGGCAGGAGGATGGCAAGATGGAGGCCAGCCTCAGCCACTTAGCAAGGCCCTAAGCAACTCAGCGAGACCCTGTCTCTAAATAAAATGCAAAAAGGGCTGGGGACGGGGCTCAGAGGTCGAGGACCCCTGGGTTTAATCCCTGGGACCAAAAGAAAAGGCTTGGCTGCCTGGCTCACTGCCAGAGCAGGAGGGATCAGCCAGCCTCACCCCTGGCCAGGCGCTGGTCTTATCACCACGTTCTTTCCAGTTACATGACAGCTGTAGGACAGGGTGCTCACGCACGGCCTGTGGGCACAGGCTGTCGGCCCAGTCCTCCCGCTGGCCACCTTTCTGGCCAGCTCTTGCGTCTCCAGGCCCAGCGTGGACCCCTCTGCACTCTTAGCAGCCAATCAGGGAAGGCGGTGCCGGGGTCGAGGTCCCTGAGCCACAGCTAGTGCCACACCTTCTGATTGGGTGCCTTGTACTTGCTAACTGAGCCCGTATCGTGCCCTGCGGCCATGGTCACCGCCGCTGGAGGGGACAGCCAAGACAGTGCAATGTCCTTTTCACCTTTTACAGACGCACGGAGCAAGCCAAGGATGTGGGGGGGGGCATGGCAGAAAGAGAAACCGCAAGGCTGTGTGTGCAGACACGCGCGTGTGCAAACACGCTCAGGTGCCAACTATGTGAACCTGGACGGTGCACAGCACCAGAGAGGGCAGCCACGGAGAGCAGGGCCCTGGGACAGCAGGACAGTTCCCGCGTACCTCGGAAAGACGTGCTCGGCTTTGAAGCAAGAAACACTATCAGAAAGACACTGAGCAGCCATCAGCCAGTTACTCGGTGCCACCCAAAGCCAAAGAGCCCTTCGGTGTGGCCAGGGCCTATCTGGAGTCCTTATGGTCACCTCTCTCCCAGCAGAAACGCGCAGTTGGCGCTGTCCTTGAGCTGAGTTTCCGGCAGGCGACAGAAGCATCAACCCTCGGGGACCCTGCCTGCACCCCCAGGTTCAGCGTGCAGTTCTGGGGTCCCTTACTTTCAACTCTGCACCCCGAAAGGCCCCGGGATGAGCTTAGGGCTCAGGGGCGCGGACCAGCCCCAACCACGGGAGCCCCGGGCCATGCCCCACTCTGCCCCCCCAGGCCCCCCAGCTCGAGGACACCGCTACCAAACCACAAGAGCCACCCAGAGGCCTCAGCTCCAGAGGATCCTGCTTCCTCCTGCGCCGTCTTGTCCCCGTGTCCCTGGTGGCACAGACTGTTTTTCAAATGACATCTCTCCCGCGTGGCTCTAGGGGCCACTGCTTCTCTTCCTCCCTGGTCCAGGGCGCGGGGCTCCACCTGGGTGGCCTCTGGGTGCAGAACGGGAGACGTCCCCAGCACCCACCCGCTGACCCCCAGAACTGAACCCGTCTCTAGGTCCAGGGACCCCTGCTTCTGGCTGCTAAGCAGTGCGCCTGGAAGAGGGCTGGCGGTCCAAGTCACAGGTCCACTGCTTGGCCCAGATGTGCGCTCCCTGTCCCTTGCCCGTCTCAGCCACCAAAGACACCCCAACCACGAGACAGAGGGACACACCTACTTTAGACTCCCCGGACATCCCGACTCCATGCGGAGAGGCCCAGAAGGCGGCCACTATGGAGAGGCTGGGGTCCTGCCTGGGGCTGCAGCTGCCCACAGCCCTGGGCCTCCCGGGCCTCCCCCTTCCTAGCCTCCCTGGGTTTCCTGGTGTCACCCCAGGCTTCAAGAGGACCCGTGTCTCCCAGAAGGACGCGACCAGCTCACGACTCAGCAGACTCCCAGTCGCTACAGCCCAAGCACTGACTCAGCCCTGGGAGCGCGGTCCTGGTCCTCGTCCTTGTGTGTCGCCCGCCTCCTCTGCGCCCTGCAAGGGAGGGCCTGTCCCCACTGCACTGAGTTTTGCCACTTTTCAGGGTTCGCTTATTTTACCATGAAAGGCACGCGTGGTCCCGGGAGCACCTCACATGGTACCGGGGGGTGCCAAGGGCAGGGTCCCCGTCTACCCTGGCTGCACCCTCCATCGCCCGCCGCTCCATTGGCCATCTCCCAGAGCAACCCCACCAGTCCTGTCTATTGTCTGCCCTTAGTCCCGCACACACCTGCGGTATATTAGAATCACCCTCCCCAGGTCTGTGGCTCAGTGGAAGAGTGTTTGCCTAACAAGAGTGAGGCGCTGGGGCTGTGGCACGTGACTGTGGCGCGCGGCTGTGGCACGTGGCTTGGCGCGTGGCTGTGGCGTGTGGCTGTGGCACGTGGCACACAGACAGAGCTGGGAGCTGTGCACAGTCTTTGCTGCAAAGTGTCTCCTCCTGAGCCTGTCATTAAGGAAACCTCAGAGGCCACGAGGACACTCTGACCTGCAAGGACGTACACCCAGGATTGTTCATGACCAGGAAGTCGCACAGAGGGACGGGGGAGGCAGGGCCCACCGTGGGACAGTGACGCTGCCATGCAGGTGTTGAGAGACGCCATGGCGACGGGAGGACCCTGGCTGCCTGGGGAGTGGCCCTCCTGCTGGGGAAGGCAGTGTGGAAAGGGACAGGCGGGGCCACGTGGCGGAGTCCTGCGTGGCTCTCAGGTCAGGGCCCAGGGCTGGAGCCTGCCCAGAGTGACCGCAGTGAGGAGCAGGTGGCTGAGGGGAGAGGACCCTGGTCGTGGGGTCACCAAGTTCAGAGGCCTCTTTGCCCCAAGGCAGTGCCTGGTCACCAACAGGAGCCCAGCCAGAGCTGCACAGGAGATGGGTCAGGTGCCAGAGGTGGCCAGGGACACCCCCCCATGCCCTGGCTGTGAAGCGGCTGGCGGGCGGTGCCCAGACTTGGCTCCGCTGCCCCACAGCAAGGACCAATAGAGGCGTGGCCCATGGGTGCAGGGAAGTGGCAGCTCAGTCTCCCAGGCCTGTTCCTCAGGTGCTGGGGTGGACAGGGCCGCACAGCATGCTGGGTAAGCGCTGGCCACGGCACTCCGGCCGCAGCCTGGACCCCAGAGTCACCACGGGAGCCTCAGGAAGGAACGGTGCTGTCTGATCATGAGTGTCCCTGTCCCCGTGGGAGAGGCTGGATGCGGAGGAGGCCATGCAGGAGTGAGCTGGGGACTGGGCCACCTCCAGGGCCCTCCTGTCACTGGGAGACGGCAGGAGGCTGAGGTCCACCTCGTTCCCCCCGTCATCCCAGAGGGAGCTTGTCCCAGGGTGAGGGGACTGCCCCTTCCTGTGGTGTCCTTCGCAGGGGACCTGTCACTTCACAGGGAACATCTGCCAAGCCTGGTTGGGAGCCAGGTCCCCAAAAAGCAAGGCGAAGGCTTCCTTGCTGGGGCCTCCCTTCCAGGGGACACTGTGCGGGTTGGCAGCAGCTGCTGTCACCAAACGCCTGAGAGCGGGTTAATTTACAGAGCAGAAAGGTTTGCTCGGGCTCCCGATTTCAGTCTGTGGTCACTTGAGCCTGCGGATTTGGGCCTGGTAGCACATGGTGGTACAGGGCTCTCCCCTTAGGGTAGCTGGGAAGAGAGAGGACCAGGCTGGGGTCCAACACCCGCAGTGGCCTCACATCACCAAGCCCTGCCAGGCCTGTGGTGACCCTGAGGGCCAACTCTACCTGCCTGCGCTGACGGACAGGCCCGAGCTCCGGCTCCCGCCTCCTTGCTGACTGTCCCCAGGTTCTCTCCAGCAGCCACCCCACCCTGGTACACTGTCCTCGACTCGCCTCCTCCAAGTGCCCGCTCAGCAAGGCCTTTCCTGGCCACCCTGCACCCCATGTTCCCAGATGCACCTGGGGTGGACTCTCTCCTGTCCCCCAAATCCCTGCTCTTTTTCTTGCCACCTGGGCCCCTAGGTGGTCTCTACGTGCCAGGGACAACCTCCCCCAGCACTTGAGCTCCCAGAGGTGCCTCATAATGCCACAGGTGGAACCCTGGCCTGCCACTACCCGGCTGTGTGATGTTGGGCCAAGTGCTTGACTGCTCTGTGCCTCCGATTCCTCCTTTGTCAAGTGGCCCTCGCCCAGGATGTCGTGGAGATGGAGTGTGGCTGCCCGGCAGCTGCCATCGTCCAATTAGCTATTATTAGCGTCGCCCTGTGCCGGGGGCCAAGGTTCCTGGGCAGCAGCCAGGAGGCTGGGCTCGTCCCCAGCTGTGTCACCTTGGGAAAGTCCATTCCTGGAGCTGCAGAGGAGGGGACGAAGCAGGGGGGCAGAGTCCTCTGGGTCGTTTGGACGCACGTCCACGCCATCTCTGACCGTCCCCGTCCCCACGACAGGGCTGAACTCTCCACTTGAGGGTGTGGGCCGGGCCGCGTGGCCTGCCAGCTGCCTGTCCCCTGGGTCCTCCAGCCGACGCCACAGGCCGGTGGCTAAGAGGGACCATCAGTCACGTCTGGGGCGCAGGAGCCTGGTGTCCTCCTGCCTCTCACGTCATCTGTGGCCTGCGGTGACCCGGCATGAGCCCCGCTCGGGAGGACTCTGCCCCCGCCTCCTGGCCGCCTGCCCTCACCCCCGCTTTGGTGCTCGGGTTCCTGCAGGTGGACTCGGGGGCAGGGGTGGCCACGCTCGGGTCACAGCAGACCAGGTGAACACAGGTGGCAGAGGGGACGGCGGGCAGTTCCCAGGCTGGGTCAGAGCCACGTTGCTGTTCCGTTCTGCTCATCTGGGGGACACTCAGCGGCCTCTGGAGAGGCCAAGTGGGGAGGACCAGGCCTCCTTCCAGAGCAGCTGTGTGACCCGGATGGAGCCACTCTCCCTGCCCCGGTGACGCCTCAGACGTGCGGCCCTGGCTGCGGCCACCTTCTCCTGGAGCCCTGCGCAGCTGCCAAGTGTGGACACCAGTTCAGGGACCAGACTGACCGGTGGGGAGCAGATTTGAAAAGCGGGACGCGATGGCGCTCTACCCACACCAGGGAGGGAGGGCGGCAGGCCCAGGCGGCGATAGAGGGGTGAGCCCGGAACACAGCACGCTGAGCCACAGCCACAGAGGCCACCAAGTGCCCACGCAGGACATCCCAATGGGAAACCCAGAGCGACCGGCCGAGGGTCAGCCAGCACCAGTTGGGGACAGCGGAGGGAGCAGCTGCCCACAGGTGAGGCTCCTTCCTTCTGTCCTTGTCTTTCTGCAGGGCCTGGGGCGGGTGACAATGTCCTGGAACTGGACAGTGGTGCTGGACGCACGGTCGGTGACCACCCAGAAGCCCCCTGACCATGCACTTTGGAAGGAGCCTGTGGCACACCAAGGGCCCTGGGTTCCGTCCCCAGCACTGCAGGCCACATCTCAGCCACACTGTGAGTAGGACAGAAGGGCAGAGTGACAGGGCCACCTGATGCTCACTGCAGCTCGACTCACACTGGACAAGCCACGCAGCCAGCCTGGGTGCCCACAGAGATGATGGGCCAGGAAACTGTGGCGCAGGCATACAGTGGAATATTACTCAGCCTTAAAGAAGAAGGAAACGATGGCATTATGGGTAAATGGAGACTGTCATGCGAAGTGAAATAAGCCAGTCCCCAAACAGCAAAGGCCAAATGTCCTCTGTGATATGCAGATGCTGACCCACAATGGGGAGGGACAGAAGCTCACTGGATGAGACTCAGGGAGTGAAGGGAGGGTAGGTGAGGGACTGGGAGAGACAGGGGAATGGATGGACGTCACTTTCCCGTGTTCACGTAGGAACCCACGACCAGGGACACCCCACAGCAGGTCCGGCCACAGGAGTGGGACGTCACACGGTATAGGTGGGACATGTCACAACGCACGCTGCCGTCGCGGATGGCAAGAAGAACAAATAAAAATATTTTTAAAATACAACAGACGGGCGGCCGGGGTCGAGAGGCGCTTGCTCAGGGCTGCTGCGCACAGCTGGGACCCAGGAGGCCCCCAGGCCATGAGGTCACCTGCCCCTGCACCCCAGCAGTGGGCGGGGGGCGGGGCTGAGGCCTCCTCAGGAACCCGATGCCCATGGGGCCAGGCCGGGGACGCTGTGGCTCCTTCGCAGTGGCTCGAGGCCCCGCTGGGCCAGGCTGGCTGGCTGCTCAAGGCGCCCCCAGGGCTGTGTCCCTCGCTGTCCCCATAGTCAGACGCACCTTGGGTCCCGATTCCGAATCTTGCCATGTGACCCTGGGAGAGGCCAGAGGGGCACTCCGCGGGTGGCCCTTCTTGCTCTCTGCCACTTCTGGGTGACACCTCTGCCCTCTGGGTCGTGCCAGGCACTGGAGGGTCCCTGGAGGACAGACGGACCCGAGACCCAGCCATCCTGGAAACGACCCCTAAGGGTCAAACTCCAAAACCAAGTGAAGGAACGACAAGGTCCCCTCGCAGGCTGGGGACGCCGGGCTCAGAGAGGGCGCGGGGGTCAGGGTGACGGGCGGGCCCTGGGCTGGCACTGCTGTGTCCGGGCTGCGGGAACAGAGCACCAGAGACCGGGGGGCAGGTGAAGGGCAGAGTGAGCCACGGATCTGGAGGCCGGAAGTCGCGGGCAGGTACTCGCCCCAGATGGGTGGCCTCTCTCCCATGGGATAGCAGTAGCCGGGGGACAGCAAGCTTTTTGGGACTCTTCATGGCTTTATCTAACCCTAAGTGCCCCCCAAGTTCCCTAACCCTCAATGTCCCCAGCCCTTTTATGTTTTGAGACAGGGGCTGCTAAGTTGCTTAGGGCCTAAGTGGCTGAGGCTGGCCTCCAACTTTCGATCCTCCTGCCTCAGCCTCCATAGCTGCTGGGATTATAGGCGTAGGCCACCGTAGCTGGCTAGAATTCAAAGTTTAAAGAAACAAACCTTCCAATAACAACAAGAAAAAACACCAGGTGCAAATGGTTTCACCAAGGAGTTCAGTCAAACAAGGAAGAGATAAGACCAAGTCCAGATCTATCTTCTGGAAAACAAGCAAGGGAGCCATTTCCCACCTTCTCTTGGGAGGTTGGCATTACCCAGATCCCCAAGCGAGACAAAGACGTCTTGAGAAATAAATCTACAAAGTAACATCCCTCACGAACTTAGATGCAATAAGCACCCACAAGCAGGAGCAGATGAAATCCAACAATAATGATGGTTCAGCCCTGAGAGTTGGTCCACGTAATGTGCCATATCCCCCAACTAAAGCAGGAAGCTGATACGATCCTATCAAATATGCAGAAAAATCCTTGACAAAATCCAACATTTATTCATGATGGAAATTCTCTTCCCACCGGGCACAGAGGCAATTTCCTCAGCTTGATGAAAGGAATCTTCAAAACCTCCAGTTCATCCATTTTCATGGTCACAGAATGAAGCTTCCTCCCCCAGGATCCCAAACAGGGCCCAGACCGCCACCCTCACCCCCTGTCAACATCACTCTGCAGCTCCTGCCCGGGTCACAGGAGAAGAAGACGGCTGGGCGTGCTGGTGGCTCAGGAGGCCGAGGCAGGAGGACTGAGAGGTGGAGGCCAGCCTCAGCAACAGTGAGGCCCTAAGCAGCTCAGCGAGGCCCTGTCTCTAAATAAAACACAAAACAGGGCTGGGGACGGGGCTCAGGGGTGGAGAGACCCTGGTTCATTCCCTGGTATGAAACATAAAAGAGGGAGAGAGGAAGAGGAGGAGGAGGAAGAGGAGGAGGAGGAGGAAGAGGAGGAGGAGGAGGAGGAGGAAGAGGAGGAGGAGGAGGAGGAAGAGGAGGAGGAGGAGGAAGAGGAGGAGGAGGGGGAGGAAGAGGAGGAGGAGGAGGAGGAAGAGGAGGAGGAGGGGGAGGAAGAGGAGGAAGAGGAGGAGGAGGAGGAGGAAGAGGAGGAGGAAGGCAGATGAGAAGAGAGAAACAGAACTGCTCACAGGCCACGGGGTTGTCTGGGTTAAAAATCCCACAGAATCAACAGAGAAGCGACTGGAAGTGACAAATGCACCGAGAGGTCACAGAATATAAGGACAGTCCCCGAAATGCAAGAGTGTTCCCATTCTCCAGCCAGGGCGAGCTGGGGACAGCAATGAAGAAACACTGGGGTGACCGAGTGACTGGATTGGGGTGACCTCGGCAGCCAGTGGGACCTGGGGCCCCCTGTCCTGTGGCCTGGCCGTTGGCCAGTTTGGGGGCCAACAGAGGAGCTGGGCCTCACCCACCTGCTCTCAGCCCGACACCCTCCGGCCCACTTTGGGAGGCTCCCACCCCGGCCACTGCATGGCCTCTGTCAGGGTCAAGGTCATCGGTGTCCACCTGCTGGCAGCCCAGGGGTCCCTTTTTGCCCTGACCTGGCGGCTCCACTCCTGGGACATCATGGAGGAAGAGAGTGGGGAGGGAGCAGCTCCCATGGGGACCAGGGAGCAGGGACTCCACTCTCCAGGGACAAAGAGAGACCCCAAGCCACAGCCCCAGGGCCACCTCCTCCCCACACCCCACCTGCCACCAGGGGCCACCAGGGGACCCCCAGGGAGCCATTCCCTGCCGGGGTTCAGGCCTCACACCCCTCACTCCTCCTCTGGACCTTCCTGTGTCACCTCCTACGGGGGCTCTGGGGACAGTCACAGTCACAGCACGACAGGCCCCGTCTCAGGCACCGCCACCTTCCCCCTGGTCTCCCACTCCCAGGCTCTGGAAGTTTCTCCCCAGCCCATGGCCCCCCTGGCCTGCAGCTGGCCCCGGGCAGCTCCCGGGCATCCCCAGTCTCAGGCACTGAGTGCAGACTTCGCCTCCCCCTCTGCCCCCGAGTGTCCCTGTTCCCTAACTCAGTACTGGCCCCAGCCCCTCTCTGGCCAAGCTGCAGTGACAGTCCTGTCCTGGGTGCTGTCCTCCCCTCCGCATCCCCTTCGTCACCGGCTTCCCCTGACCCCAGCCCAGGACTCACCTCTGCCAGCTGCGGCCTCCTGGGGGACTGTCCTCCCAGAACGCCGTCTGTCGGCTGGTCATGGCTGGCGCAGCCGCTGCCTCGGGCCTCCACTCAGAGGCTGCCTCCTCCGACACCCTCCCTGATGTCACCCCTGCTGTAAGGCCACCCATGGTACTTGATGCCACTCAGGGACAAATCTGAAGACCAATGTAGCATGTCCTCGTGGCTAGAGGGACCCGTGCAGCCTGGTGAGGCCCGGGACAGCAGGGTGACCTCCTGCGATTCCCTGATGGAGCCTGGCCTCAGGGAGGCCGCCTGGGGACGTGGGGTCTGCAGAGCCTGAGGCCCATGGCTCCCTCCCTCAGCCCTGCTCCTGCCTGGGCCCGGCCCCTGGGAGGGGCCCTTCAGCACAGACCAGGGCCTGGACAGCACGACTCACTGTGGCTCTAAGTGACCCTGGCCAGGGGGGCACACCCGCGGGACTGTGGGGGTCAGCACGTCTCCTTGGCACTGAGGCAGGAGGCGCTCCGTGCCCACCCACGTAGCTCAGGGAGCACCACCGCTCCCCTGTGTGGCCTCCAGGGGGCTGCCAGCCACCGGCCATCATTCCAGGTGCCCAGGTGCAGGCGGGCGCAGGCCACCTCTGAAGGCCTGCTCCAGCTGCCGTGATGGCCGATGGCTGGGACTCATCTGGGGAAGACAAATGTTCTTTCAGAAGAATATTACCGTTTTGTCCTCAAATATAAATCTAACTGGCCGCCTTGTTAACTGTGAGTTATGACATCAGGGCTGTCCTGTGTCCCTGAGCCTTTCCTTCCTCCTTGGGGACAGGAAACTCACTCTCAAGCAAATCGACTCACTTGGCACTGGGCCTGGGCACCCTCAGGGGTGGGGGCTGAGCCATCTGGCCCGTGGCCCTGTGGAAGGCGAGGCTCCCACACTTCCACCAGTGGCCCAGGCCCACCTCGAGTGAGTGACAGGGCCCAGCCTGCAGCCCGAGTCTGCCGACACCCCAGCTTCGAGGGGCCCAGGACACATGTAAGTGCACATTCCTGGGATAGAACACAGGGTTTGGCATGTGACAGGTACTTGGAAGGAAAGGAGCATTTATGCAAGACAATCTGGCAGAAGTCAGCCAAGCCGTGGAGACAGACAAGACACCAGGGCCTGCTGAACCTGGGACCTAGATCAAGCCGTGCCTGAAGTCCACCTTGCCCTGGAAATCTCAGTCCCAGGAACAGATCCATGAACCCACGCTCCCACCTCAGGGTGTGGTTTGGTTTTTTTGGCTTACACCTCTTTAATCTGCCCGTTCTACCTGTTGCAACGGGGTTTTTACAGTGAGAGGGATGGCTCTTGGGTACCCTTCCTTTCTGGACTCTGGTGGCAGGCTCCCTAGACGCTGTCCCAGGTGGCCCCTCTCCATGACGCTCCCGTCTTCCCACGCAGCCTGGGGGTCCTCCTGGGTCCACTGGCGCTGCTGCCCGGCCCAGAGCACAGCTTTGATGCACGTCCTGACGCGGGGCCTCTGCTCCTGCTGCGCCCTCTGCCTGACCTTCACGTATCTCATTCCCGCCCTCCGTCCTTCTGGATTTGATCCAGCGTCACCAGCGTCACTCCATCAAGGAATCCACTCCTGGCCACCGGGTCCTACAGGTCCCTCCCTGCCCTGGCTCTTCTTCCCACTTGGTCCCAGGAGCATGACACCCTGTTGACTGGTGGGCCCACCCCACGGAATCCTCACGTGTCCCTCGGGTCCCGCCCAGCCTCCCCAGGACGGAGGCTCTATAAATACCCTGCGGCTTCGAAGTGGAAGACGTCTTTTCATAGACCATGAATGGTGATCAGGAAGGAACGGGGACAGAATCTGTAAAAATACCGTCATCGCCAGAGACGGGGAGTCGGGGAGATGCTGTTTACAGCAGCCGAGACCCGCACCTGGCGACAAGGCTGGGGGGACGGGCTCTGCGGCATCCAGATCCGCCCCCTGGGCGACAAAGAAGCGCTGCTTTGGGCGCCTCCCCTCCCCCTCCCCTCTGGGGACCCCTGCTGGGGCCTGGGTGACCGTCCTCTGGTGACCTAAGGTGAGGGCAGGCCCACCCAGTGTGGGTCACTATGGAGACCCGGCAGGGAGAGGGTGGCCCGGCCACTCTGGACACAGGTGAATGCTGTTTTCCAACCCACAGCACAAGGTCCTGGGGCCAGCGCGCGGCTGGGCTCTGGGACCTGGGAAACCCCAAACCACAAAGCCCAGGAGACATCTATCAGGCACAGAGTGGAACTGAAGTCCCCAGGAGACAGTGCTTCAGGGTGTGCACATGACAATGACAAAGAGGTCTTCTGTGCTAAGTGACTTGGACCTGCTGCAGCTCAAGTACTTCAATATGGAGGCAGGAAGAGTGCCGTTGGCAAATAGAATATGTGGGCACATTCCTTCATCCATCCATCCATCCATCCATCCGTCCATCTGTCTGTCCATCCATCCCTGTCCGTCCATCTGTCCATCCATCCAGGTGTCCTTTCTTTTACCCACTACCCACATATCCACCCACCCCTCCACAACCTGCTCATCTATTCATCCTTCCGTCCATTTACTTATTGTCTTAGTCAGCTTTCCATTACTGTAACGTAACAACTGAGAGGATGAACTTATAAAGAAAAAAGGTTGATTTGGGCTGACAGTTTTGAAGGTTCTCATTCAAGATCAAGCAGACTCATGACCCTTGGGCCTGTGGTGAAATGGCCCATCATGGAAGTAAGTGGGACTCAGTCTTGGTCAGAGACTAGGGTTTCAGGAGCTCCCTCCATGACAGCTCAGGCTCCAGTGCCCGGGGTGCCCATCTCCTGGCCCAGACAGCCCGCCTGGAGAGGGGACCCCTCCCCTGCCTTCCCCCACTGGGGCCCACAGGCTCAAAGGAAGGACCCCATAGGGACAGCCACTTCCAGTCTCCTTTCTCTCACCTCCCTCCCACAGGAGGGATGCTCTGAGTGTGGCCTCGACCTTCCTGTGGCCCAGCTGGTGTCCCTTCCCATGCACCATGGACTACGTCCGGCTGCAACTCAACAGCAACGTCACAAGATCAGTTTGCAGACCAGTTTCCACCAAGCGTTGCAGGATCAATTTTCTTTTCTAAATCATTTGTGGAGGCCCACACCTGTCATCCCAGTGGCTGGGGAGGCTGAGGCAGGAGGCTCCAAAGTTGGAGGCCAGCCTCAGCAACTTAGCAAAACCCAGTGTCTAAATAAAACACCAAACAGGGCTGGGTTGGGGCTCAGGGGTTAGCTGGGTTCAATCGCTGGCATCCAAATAAATAGATAAATAGATAAATAAATACATGAATAAATAAGTAATTTGCAGGAATGAAAAATACAAGTTGTTTGGAATTAAAGCACAAGTTACATGACTGATAGATCAAGACAGTGAAAGGCCAAAGGGTCCTTCTGGAGACAGACCTGGGTGGGCTGCCAGCAGGTACCTGTCTGCCTTGAACGCCCCGACCTTCAAGGTCCTGCTGTGACAGGGACACTTCTGGCTCCCCCCCTGCAGTACCCTAGCAGGGTCCACGTAGAGGCCAGAAAACTGGGGCCTCTGCACCCCGCCACAGCCATCCAGGTGGCAGACCCTGCCTGGGCTAACTCAGGGCCACCTCCAGGCCAGAGACAACGCTGAGGTCCCCTAGTTTCAGCTGTGGAGTCTCTAGTTGGGCCCCAGGGGTCAGGGTTAGGTTCACAGGGTCCAGGGCCACACGGCCTGGGCTCAGTGCTCTTGGCGGTCCCCAGCCCGGGCCTATGCCTCCGCTCACCTAGGCTCCTCCCCCAGGACCCCAGGCTCCTCCCCCAGGACCCCAGGCTCCTTCCCCAGGACCCCAGGCTCCTCCCCCAGGACCCCCAGGCTCCTCCCCCAGGACCCCAGGCTCCTCCCCCAGGACCCCAGGCTCCTCCCCCAGGACCCCAGGCTCCTCCCCCAGGACCCCCAGGCTCCTCCCCCACGGGACCCAGGCCCCTCTCCCGGGACCCCAGCCCTCCGGAGCTCGGACACCCTCCCCCATTGGGGTGGTGCTGTGGGTGTCGCTGGTGCAAGTCGTCCAGAGGGCGCCACAGCTGCTTCTTGGCCCTGGTGCCGGCAGGGCTCTGGAGATGTTCCTTGACCGCCCGGGGGGTCCCCAGGGCAGGCCCCTCATTCTGGAGGCAACTCGAACTGCTCAAATCCAAAGCACCTGCAGTCCTGCTGGTGCAGAGCAGCAGGCTTCAGGCCCAGGCTGAGCCCTGGGGCTCCCAGACATCCCCAGCATCTCTACCAGCACACAGCCACATCCGGGACTTCAAAACTGGTCAGGGTGGCCGGGCACTGTGGCACCACATGCCTGTCATCCCAGCGGCTGGGGAGGCTGAGGCAGGAGGATCGTGAGGTTCGAGGCCAGCCTCAGCAACTTAGTAGGCCCTGAGCAACTCAGTGAGACTCAGTCTCTAAATAAATACCAAAAAGGGCTGGGGACGGGCCAGGCTCAGTGGATAAGTGGCCCTGGGTCCAATCCCCAGTCCCCAAACCCCTCAAGCCTAGTGCATAATCATAATCACATAATTAGCTGTAGCACGTTAATTAACTTTAACACAACACATATAAGCTCAAGATGATGGTTTCCAGCCTATTTTAAGCAACTGTGTCCATTTTGTTGAGATATTCACAGAAATGAAAACTTGAGACTTCGTGGGTCCCTTTAATGACTATAGGTCTGCCCCCAGCATGGCCCTCCCTGAGGCCAGCTCCTGGCTGTACCTTTGCCAGCTGCATGGCTGTCACTGCAGGACCTCAGCAGGCCTGGCCTGTCCTCGCTGTCCCCCAGGGGGAGGAGCCAGCTCTTCCTAGGGAGAAAGGCCCATACCCCAGCCCAGAGGCCCCGTGCAAGGGGTGGGAGCCGCAGATGTCCCCATACTCTGTCCTCGGGGCCACACCTGTGAATGATCACATCTCTGCACAGCCACGTCCCTCACACCCTCTGGCCACATCAGGTCCCCTGTGCTCCACAACAGGGACACGCCCCTTCCTGCCAAAATGCAGCCAGACTCACTGATGCCGGTTACCCGCTGCCTTGGCCGGACCCAGGCAGCCAGGGCCCAGCTTCCTCCCCACCCCTGCAAGCAGAGCAGGACGACAAAGCAGGACCCCCAGACGCCGGACCACACCCGCTGCTGACCAGCTCACGGGCCAACGTGAACGCTGGGGACGGGGCCCAGGGAGGACAGCCCAAGACCCCCAGCTGGGCAGGCCACAGGGCAAGCAGGGGCTCGGTCCTGAGAGAGGCAAGTGTCACAAGGCTTAGCCCCCAGAGGGAGCCATCCTCCAGAAGATTCCACCGCCCAGGGGCTCTGGGTCCCCCTGCTGGGCACAGGCCCTGGGGGCGGGGGCTCTTCTGCCAGAGAACAGTGGAGCCCAGATTCCCCACTACAGGAAGGAAGGAAGGAAGGGACCGTGGAGGGAGGAAGCGACTGGGCAGCGCCCGAGTGGCCCTGCTGTGCCTTGGCAAGGCGGAAGGGTCACTTCTGAGCCTGTGTTGACCCGATTTTCTGCAAAGTCCTGTTGCGTGGGCAGAAACACAGACCTGCACCAAGTCCCCGTCACCATGCAGCAGCCAAGCACTGCAAGCCCGTGGCACCAGGGATGGGGAGCTGTGGGGCAGGTGACAAAAACAGACAGGGCCGAGAGTGACCTCAGCCTGGTGTCGCGGACAGCTGCAGGGCCCAGCCTGGGGCACAGCCAGCCTTCCTGAAGGAGGACGACGAGGACAGGGTGCCAGTGGACAGCCTGGTGGGCTGGGGCTGGCAGGCATGTGTCCACGGCCACCCCAACTCCCACGCAGTGGACACCTGGAGCAGCTCCGGCCAGCCTCTGCCAAGCCACTGTCTCCCACTATAGGACAGTGTGGAAGTCACACTCGATCCTCCCAACAGCCTGGAAAGGCACAGCCACCACCCGGGGCTGCCCTGTCCCCACTGGCTCGCGGCCTGTCCCCCAGCTCCCCCCTGCCCACTGCGCCCTCTTCTATGCTGTCTCGGCCGTCCCTGGGGCCACACTTTGCTCTGGGGACACAGAGGTCCTTCACCAGAGCCTGCAACAGCCCCTGGAGCCACGAGACACCTGCTGGCCCAGAGTGACAGCCCTGCCCAGCCCCAGCCTGCAGCTGCTGCTGGCGGCTGAGTCAGCAGGGCTCACGGGAGCACTGCTGGTCCCTGCTGGTCAGGTCAAACCTCACAGTCGCTCCCCTTCCCGCAAGTGACTGCACTGCTGTGTGAGCCACCCCTCGGAAACCGTGGGCCACATGCACCCCACGCCCCACGCCCCAAATCCTGCACCCCACACCCTCCTCATCACTTATAAACAGCTAACCAAGGCATTTCAATACAGGCACAAACTATGCACAGAGCCTAGTGCTCAGGAGGCTGAGGCAGGAGGATCTCAAGTTGGAGGCCAGCCTCAGCAATGGCAAGGCCCTGTCTCTAAATAATATACAAAATAGGGCTGGGGATGTGGCTCAGGGGTCGAGGGCCCCTGGGTTCAATCCCTGGTACCAAAACTTAAAAAAAAAAAAAAAAACTGTGCATAGATAAAAAACGGGAAGGGAGTTCCCGAGCACGTCATGTGCGTCAGTTCTGGGGCCTGCAGATGCCCCCCCCATGCGTCCCCAAGTTTGGACATCCAACACGATGACTCTGCGTCCCACTGCCACACGCAGCCCGCTTAAGAGAGGCCTTCAGAACCGCCCAGGGTGGCCCTTTCCCAGGCAAGGACGTGGAGGTGCACTCGGTGCCCAGGTCAGAGCACGGCAGGGCCAGGGCCAGGGCCAGGGCCAGGGCCAGGTGTCTGCGCCTGGTTCCGGGCTGAGGGCCGCGCTCACGACCAGGAGCTTCGGGAGCTGTGGTCATTCACAGCCTCAAAGATCGGTGTGTGTGTGTGTGAGTGTGCGTGCGTGTGCATGTGTGTGTGTCTGTGTGACACCGATGAGGCACAGCAGGCACGGTAGCTCCTTAGGGGAACTCTCGGGTGGGTGGCTGTGTGGGCGGATGATTGACAGCCGGTGGATGGGTGACGGCGGGGTGATGGCTGGGTGGGGTCATGGCCGCTCACCTGCTAATTTGTGCCAGTTTCTTGGCACCAACTCCAGCTCCCTGGGGCATGACCTGGCGACAGGGCCTGCTCCTGCCCTGTCCTAAGGTGCTCTGTGCTCAGTCTCCCACACTCTCTCCCCGTGGGCCCAACAGGTAGCTTTTGATGTTAACAAAGCTGTCACACAAGCTCTTTATGGCTGAGGTGGCCCTCAGGGACACAGCGTGCCAGCTGACCTCGCTGCGCCTTGCTCTGGTGGCCAGGACGCACCCGCCTTGCTGGGATCCTGGAACTGGGACTGCTGCCCTGTGGGTGAGGCGCGGGTCCCCAGGGGTCTCCAGGAAGGCAGGGTGGCACTCCCCACTTAGGGAGAGTCGCCTTCTGCACCTCCATCCTCAGGCCGTGGTGACAGGCCCGGATCCAGCTGGTGAGCCGCAGGGAGTGGGAGCGGCCCCGCTGGCACCTCCCGTCGCCGCTGCGCGTGACTGTCATCAAAGAAAACCCTCAGTAAGCAGCTCGGGCGCTGGAACCGTCACAGGGTGCGGCAGAGCCCGAGTCCCACAGAAATCAGGATGGAAATGAGCAGCTGTGCCCACGGGCGCCGCCGGAATCCCGTGCTTGCCGAGTGTGCAAAGCCCTGTCCTGACGTGGCCCACCTCCGCCACCTTCCACAGCACCCCGCCCCCGAAGGTGCCACCTCCCCCTCGGTTTACAAAGGGAGATGGAGGCCCCACAGGTCACCCCAAGTGCCCACAGCCAGCGAGAGGTGGCCGATGCTGAGCCTCAGTCTCCAGTTCCCCACGACAGGCCCAGGGCGCTCAGGTTGCTGGAGCCTCCTGGGGACTGTACAAGACACCTGGGTACAAACTCCCGCCTCCCCTTGTCACAAGCTTCGTGTAGAATGACTTCATGCCTCCCGCCTCCTGGGGCCACCCAGCGCGCCTCCATCCCGTCCCGGACAGTGTCCCCCCCAAAGGTTTGTGTATGAGATGAGCCTTAGAGGTTTTGTCCCGAGGGTGGCAACATTCACAGGTCGAGGGACCTTTAGTAGCTGGGGCTTCACAGAGGCCTTAGTTCTTTGGGGGTGATGTCGTCAGAAGGGTGGCACAAATCTGGTAAAATGTCACCCACCCTGTGACCCGTTTCCCAGCATGCTCCCTGCTGACGTCACTTGCTCCTCAGTGCCCTTCTGACCCCCGATGCCCTTTCTCACGGGGCCCTCCCAGGAGTCAGGACTCTACTGTTCAGACTTTCAGCCTTCAAAACTGTGGGCCAAACCTCTCTTCTCTGTACAGTAGCCGGCCCCAGGCGTTTCACTATAGTCACCAAAAGGACCTCCCCCTCCCCCTCCCGACTTTTGTGGCCGTCAGTCTGACAGCGTCCAGGGTTAAGCCCCGCCCATGGCCCCGCCCACTGCGCCCACTCCTTTCCCGTTTAGCCCTTCATGGCCCTGTCCCCGGCTCAGGAACACCTACGTTCAGTTCCCCACGTGGCTAACCTATTTATCAGGCCTTAGCACTGCCACTATGACCCTCGGTCTTTTCCTTGGTCTTGACTCTTCTTGTTCATGTCACCCGATTCCTTCTGATCCTCTAGCTGGGGTTACAGAGCCATCGAGTCACTTTAGAGCCTGAGGCCGGTGGAAGGAAAAACCGTCCTGTCCTTGGGCCCGCTGGCTTCTTCCCCAAGGTGGAATCTTTTTTCTTCCCTTGTCCCCAGTGTGGCATTTTCGGAGCCAGAACC